>NC_064631.1:607034620-607259620 GCF_023864275.1 Schistocerca cancellata | reverse complement strand
TCCCTCTCTCTGCTTCTCCCTCTCTCTGCTTCTCCCTCCCTCTGCCTCTCCCTCCCTCTGCCTCTCCCTCCCTCTGCCTCTCCCTCCCTCTGCCTCTCCCTCCCTCTGCCTCTCCCTCCCTCTGCCTCTCCCTCCCTCTGCCTCTCCCTCCCTCTGCCTCTCCCTCCCTCTGCCTCTCCCTCCCTCTGCCTCTCCCTCCCTCTGCCTCTCCCTCTCTCTGCCTCTCCCCCTCTCTGCCTCTCCCTCTCTCTGCCTCTCCCTCTCTCTGCCTCTCCCTCCTCCTCTTCCTTCGCCTATCCCTCCCCCTCTCCCACCCCCTCCCCCTCTCCCACCCGCTCCCCCTCTCCCACCCCCTCCCCCTCTCCCACACCCTCCCCCTCTCCCTCCCCTTCCCCCTCACCCTCCCCCTCTCCCTCGCCCTCTCCCTCGCCCTCGCCCTCCCCCTCCCCCTCTCCCTCGCCCTCTCCCTCCCCCTCTCACTCCCCATCTTGCTCCCCCTCCCCTCCACCTCTCCCTCCCCCTCTCCCGCTCCCTCTCCCACTCCCACTCCCTCTCCGTCCCTGCCTCTCCCTCTGCCTCCCCCTCCCTGCCTCTCCCTCTCCCTCTCCCTCCCTGCCTCTCCCTCTCCCTGCCTCTCCCTCTCCCTCTCCCTGCCTCTCCCTCTCCCTCCCTGCCTCTCCCTCTCCCTCCCTGCCTCTCCCTCTCCCTCCCTGCCTCTCCCTCCCTGCCTCTCCCTCCCTGCCTCTCCCTCCCTGCCTCAACCTCCCTGCCTCAACCTCCCTGCCTCTCCCTCCCTGCCTTTCCCTCGCTCCCTCTCCCTCGCTCCCTCTCCCTCTCTCCCTCCCCCTCTCTCCCTCTCCCTCTCTCTCTCCCCCTCTTTCTCCCCCTTCTCCCTCTCTGCCTCTCCCTCTCTCTCTCTCTCCCCTTCTTTCTCCCCCTTCGCCCTCTCCCTCTCTGCCTCTCCCTCTCTCTCTCTCTCTCCCTTTCTTTCTCCCCCTTCGCCCTCTCCCTCTCTACCTCTCCCTCTCTCTCTCTCTCCCCTTCTTTCACCCCTTCGCCCTCTCCCTCTCTACCTCTCCCTCTCTACCTCTCCCTCTCTGCCTCTCTCTCTCTGCCTCTCTCTCTCTGCCTCTCCCTCTTTGCCTCTCCCTCTCCCTCTCTGACGCTCCCTCTCCCTCTCCGACACTCCCTCTCCCTCTCTTCCGCTCCCTCTCCCTCTCCCTCTCCCTCTGCCTCTGCCTCTCCCTCTCTGCCTCTGCCTCTCCCTCTCTCTGCCTCTGCCTCTGCCTCTCCCTCTCTCTACCTCTGCCTCTGCCTCTCCCTCTCTCTGCCTCTGCCTCTGCCTCTGCCTCTGCCTCTGCCTCTGCCTCTGCCTCTGCCTCTGCCTCTGCCTCTGCCTCTGCCTCTGCCTCTGCCTCTGCCTCTGCCTCTGCCTCTGCCTCTGCCTCTGCCTCTGCCTCTCCCTCTCTCTGCCTCTGCCTCTGCCTCTGCCTCTGCCTCTCCCTCTCTCTGCCTCTGCCTCTGCCTCTCCCTCTCTCTGCCTCTGCCGCTGCCTCTCCCTCTCTCTGCCTCTGCCTCTGCCTCTGCCTCTCCCTCTCTCTGCCTCTGCCTCTGCCTCTGCCTCTCCCTCTCTCTGCCTCTGCCTCTGCCTCTCCCTCTCTCTGCCTCTGCCTCTGCCTCTCCCTCTCTCTGCCTCTGCCTCTGCCTCTCCCTCTCTCTGCCTCTGCCTCTCCCTCTCTCTGCCTCTGCCTCTGCCTCTCCCTCTCTCTGCCTCTGCCTCTGCCTCTCCCTCTCTCTGCCTCTGCCTCTGCCTCTCCCTCTCTCTGCCTCTGCCTCTGCCTCTCCCTCTCTCTGCCTCTGCCTCTGCCTCTCCCTCTCTCTGCCTCTGCCTCTCCCTCTCTCTGCCTCTGCCTCTCCCTCTCTCTGCCTCTGCCTCTCCCTCTCTCTGCCTCTGCCTCTCCCTCTCTCTGCCTCTGCCTCTCTCTGCCTCTGCCTCTCCCTCTCTCTGCCTCTGCCTCTCCCTCTCTCTGCCTCTGCCTCTCCCTCTCTCTGCCTCTGCCTCTCCCTCTGTCTGCCTCTGCCTCTCCCTCTGTCTGCCTCTGCCTCTCCCTCTGTCTGCCTCTGCCTCTCCCTCTCTCTGCCTCTGCCTCTCCCTCTCTCTGCCTCTGCCTCTCCCTCTCTCTGCCTCTGCCTCACCCTCTATCTGCCTCTCCCTCTATCTGCCTCTCCCTCTAGCTGCCTCTCCCTCTCTCCCTCTCTGCCTCTCCCTCTCTCCCTCTCTGCCTCTCCCTCTCTCCCTCTCTGCTTCTCCCTCTCTGCGTCTCCCTCTCTCCCTCTCTGCGTCTCCCTCTCTCCCTCTCTGCGTCTCCCTCTCTGCCTCTCCCTCTCTGCCTCTCCCTCTCTCCCTCTCTCCCTCTCTCCCTCTCTGCCTCTCCCTCTCTCCCTCTCTGCCTCTCCCTCTCTCCCTCTCTGCCTCCCCCTCTCTGCCTCTCTGCCTCCCCCTCTCTGCCTCTCCCTCTCTGCCTCTCCCTCTCTGCCTCTCCCTCTCTGCCTCTCCCTCTCTCCCTCTCTCCCTCTCCCTCTCTGTCTCTCCCTCTCTCCCTCTCTGCCTCTCCCTCTCTCCCTCTCTGCCTCTCCCTCTCTCCCTCTCTGCCTCTCCCTCTCTCCCTCTCTGACTCTCCCTCTCCCCCTCTCCCGCTCTGCCTCTCCGTCTCTCCCTCTCTGCCTCTCCCTCTCTCCCTCTCTCCCTCTCTCCCTCTCTGCCTCTCCCTCTCTCCCTCTCTCCCTCTCTCCCTCTCTCCCTCTCTGCCTCTCCCTCTCTGCCTCTCCCTCTCTCCCTCTCTGCCTCTCCCTCTCTCCCTCTCTGCCTCTCCATCTCTCCCTCTCTCCCTCCCTCTCCCTTCCTACTACATCTAAATCAGTGCTGTGCAAGCCACTGTGCAATGCCTGGTGGAGGGTACCCTATAGCACTGCTTGTCATTTCCTCTCCTATTCCACTCGCAAATAGAGTGAGAGAAAGATGACTGTTTGTACACCTCCGTATGAATCCTAATTTCTAGTATTGTGTCCTCCTCATCCTTGAATGCCATGCATGTTGGTGGCAGTACAATCATCCAGCAGTCAGCTTCAAATGTCGATTTTCTAAATTTTCTCGATAGTGTTTCTCGAAAAATATGTTGCCTTCGCTCCAGAGATTCCCATTTGACTTCCTGAAGCATTTCTATAACATTTACGTGTTGTTCGAATCTACTGGTAACAAATCTAGCAGCCTGCCTCTGAATTGGTTCAATGTTTTCCTTCAGTTTGACCTGATACAGACCTCAAGAGTAGGTTGCACTAGCGTCCTATATGTGGTCTCCTTTACAGGTGAACCACTCTTCCCTAAAATTCTCAAATTTGACCATTTGCCATCAGTATCACAGTTTCCACATGCTCGTTCCACCTCATACTGCGTTGCAATGTTATGGCCAGATATTTAAACAAATTGATTGTGTCAAGCAGGACAGTAATAGTAATGTATCCAAACATTACAAGTTTGTTCTTCCTACTTATCTGCATTAATTTACATTTTTTATTATTTAGGGCTAGCGGCTAGCTGCCATTCGTCACGCCAACTGGAAATTTTGTCTAAGTTGTCTCGTATCTTCCTACAGTCACTCAACTTCAACATGTTACTGTACACCATAGCATTATCAGCAAACAAGTGCAAATTGCTACCCACCCTGTTTGCCAAATCATTTACGTATATAGAGAACAGCAGTGCTCATATCACACTTCGCTGGAGCACTTATGATGTTACCCTTGTCACTGTTGAACACTTATGGTCAAGGACAACACACTAGGTTCTATTATTTAAGAACTTATTCCATATGCTCATACCCTCATTAACAGCCTACAGTCAGAAACCATGTCAGATGCTTTCCAGAAATCTAGAAATATGGAATTTTCTTGTTGCCCTTCATCCGTCGTTCTCAGTATATCATGTGAGAAAAGGCAATCTGAGTTTTTCACGAGCAATGCTTTTCCCTCCCTTACTATTCCCATCCATTTCTCTCTACCTTCCTCTCAATTTTCACCCTCTCCTTTTTTCTATATCTCTTTTTGACCCTACCCTCTGTACTCATTTCATTTGAACAGCTGTGGAGTCTCCAGTTGTAAAGATTGGCAATTGACCCTAAATAACGAAAAATCTATGGTCGTCCGTATGAGTGCTAAAAGGAATCCATTAAACTTTAATTACATGATAAATCAGTCAAATCTAAAGGCCATAAATTCACCTAAATACGTAGGAATTACAATTAGAAGGAACACTTAGAAAATGTTGTGGGGAAGGCTAACCAAAGACTGCATCTTATAGGCAAGACACTTAGAAATTTTAACAGATTCACTAAAGAGACTGCCCACATTATGCTTGTCCATCCTCTTTTAGAATACTGCTGTGCAGTGTGAGATCCTTATCAGATACGACTGATGGAGTCCATTGAAAAATTCAAAGGGCAGTATGTTTTGTATTATCACGAAATAGGGGAGAGAGAGTCATGGAAATGATATAGGATTTGGTGTGGACATCATTAAAACAAAGACTTTCTTTGTTGTGGTGGAATATTCTCACAACATTTCAAGCACAAACTTTCTTCTCCGAATGGGAAAATATTTTGTTGATGCTGACCTACATAGGGAGAAATGATCATCATAATAAAATAAGGGAAATTAAAGCTCACACAGAAAGATACAGGTATTCGTTTTTTCTGCACGCGGTGCGAGATTGGAATAATAGAGAATTATTGTAAAGGTGGTTAGATGAACCCTCTGCCAGGCACTTAAATTTGATTTGTAGAGTATCCATGTAGATGTACTTGTAGAAGACCTACCTCTTTACACTACCCCATCCTTGTGTCCTCCTCAGCCCCCTCCCCACCTCCAACAACTCAGTCAACTGCTTTCAGTGATCAATATTTAATCTCATTGTGGCCACCAGAGAGTGCTTTTGGGTGTCTGTGTGGTTATGTGTGTGATTGTGTGTACTTCTACTAGAAAATGAACAAGAGCTTAAAAGTTAGTGTAAATACTGTTTACTGTTATGTGTTTCTAAGCTATACACATCAGCCACCATAGGGGGATGGTTGCTTTTCACTTATGTTTTGCTCCATCCAGGACTTTCCATTTTTGTGAAATCATTTTCTGATCTAGAAGTGAAGTAACGTTTTAAATTTTTGTCCTTGTCAGCGATGGTCAAATTGTTTTAATTCCAACTGCTGTAAGTACATATTTCTTTGATGTCACAAATAGTATTTCGTGTCATTTCTTTCCTTTCATTCTAAATGTGCTCAGTTATGTCACAACCAATATAAGATAGAAAATTGTCACATGTTAAATGATTACAAAATTATAATTTTAGTGGTTTATACGTATTTCAGCTCACAAAATCATATTATCCTGGTGCAAATTGATCTTTCAAAATATGTTATGGTATTTGTTATTCTGAGCGACTGCTTTGTACCTTATTGATAATCCTTTGCTATACTTACGTTAGATGTTGAACATACACACTCAAAATTCAATAAACTGCTTGCAGTTGGCTGGCAGTATTAGTGTAGCAAATGGCTCTTGCCAATGGGTAAGGGATTTTCCTTTAATGGGAAACAGTAAGCTGTGTTATCTTTTTTCATGGTATGTGAGGAACATCTGCTGCATGTGATTAACTTCTCAGTGCTATATATAGCTCAAGTATAGTGAAGATTTTAAAATAATATGGTAACACTATCATTTAAATTACTTATTATCAGCTTCTGGTACATTGATGTTTTGTTAATTGTATTTTTATGTTTTTCTTGTTTAGTCTGTGCTAAAGCTAATTTCTTTTATTTGCTTCTGTTCATGTTTGATGCTTGATCATTAGGCTACCACAATCAGAGTCTGAGGCTTCTGACATGCGTTACTTTTTGAGTATCCAGTCTCATACAGGTCAAGATCTTAGCACTACTGAATCAAAAGCAAGGAGCTCACAGTGGAGGTGAGAGGATAAGTTGTTCAACAATATTATTTGAATTTGTTATGAAAAATTAATAAGTACTCATTTGTATGTTATGGAGCATTGTTACATCATAATGGTTCAGAATAGTTTGCCAGCTTGGATAATGAAATCTCCATTGGAATCCAAGTGAGTGAAGGAATTGCCATGCTCTTTTAACCTAGGTTCTTCCTAAGTGGTTGTAACAGTCAGCTGAAGACTTCAGAACATCTATTTCACATTGCAAGAAATTCTTGCACACACTGTTTTTATTGAACAATAATCAATGAAGCTAGTGCATTCAGTTCATATATTTAGAAATAATGAAATGCCATATATTTCTTTAAGTGCAGTTTGATAACTGCCATGATTAGTCTTTACTTAATTATGTCAAAGCAACTGAGTATCACAAAACATTGTACAAAACTAAATAGAAAATGCATTCTAGCTCTATACTGAAAACGGAAATTAATGTGCTTATGGAATGTTCCATTTGTACAGCTATTTCACCAGTAAAATCTTGTGAAACTAGGATTTTATGAGAAATAATATATGTATACAGCATTGAACAACTAACAGTTTCAGTTCTGTTTCTTGTGTGTGTGGGAAATCAATGGCTTGACAGAAAACAACAGTACTACAAAGTACAAAATGGAGACTTTGATCATAGATCTTCACCTAGCAGTCTACAGCCCATTGGCTGCTCACTATGTTAATATAAACTGTTTGGAGCATTCCAGTATGTTTTTGTTGAGGTCACTTCTGAACTGGATGTTCAATATTATGTTCACAAGCTACACAGTCATACAGACAAAAATTGTGGGGTCCCAATTTATACAATAGTGCATTGCATGTGACATACACAATTCATTGTCACATATTCTCATTAAAATTAAATCCCTTTATTATAACGGTGTGACATGATGGTTTGATGCTGCATAAGTATCAGACTATAAATACAACGATCTTGGTTGCCATCCTCAGTCAGGATTTATTTTTTGACACTTCTTGCTTCTTTCACCTCTGGCCATCATTTCTGTATGCAGAACATGCCAAGTTGTGCTGTGCTTCTAACTCCATTTGATATTGTATGTCCTCTTATAATTTGCTTGGTAAGTCTGTTGAACAGTTCTAATAAGGCAAGGGCATACTACTTCCAGTTGGATTATGCCTAGTAAACTACTGTGGTATTCAAACCAACATAGATTGAGGAAAGTCTTACCTACACCCTCCCTCCCCAACCTCCCTCATGCCCCCCCCCCCCCCACTCCCCAAAAAAAAGGAAGAAATTTGGCCAAAAATGGGCCACATGGAGAGCAACTACTTGTGATTTCTTTTCACTTCTTTCTTCACAATGTTTTTCACTCTTTCACTTTGCAGTTTCCTCTGTTCTTGGATGTAGAGCCTACTATACTTTTTTCCTGTCTTGAGAACCTTTGATTCTGAAGTTCTCTGATTTGGGTGTCTTCCTTCAAAGCATTGAGTTATATTGATCTAGTTTTTATTATTTATAAAAAATTTTAAATATTATAATATTTGTTAAGTTAGTCTGCTTTTCTCCATTCTTTCTATAAGTCCAAAGAAAGTGGCCTTTTTTTTTAATTTGGCTGAAAGTTTTAGAAATTTCCTAAATGAGTTCTTCGTTACACCTAAGTAGTGTACATATTTTCCATTTTCATCTGTTTTTTGTCTGAGAATTTTTTTAAGGTTTTTTTTTTTTCTCCATTTCTCCTATTTAAAGCAATGCATTCTGTTGTGAGGATGCTTTAGAGAATACTACACCATTACAGTGCTTAACTTTTGTGTTTATGGAGACTGACTTTTCTAGGAGAGTTGGTACACAGCCTCTATCTTGTGTGCTCTGAAGTTATTTACTTCTTTTTTAATCCATTGATTTGAATCATTTCTACAATATATTTGAATTCTTGAACTTTATTGACCCTTCTAAAGTCCGTTTCTAGTGATTGTGACAGATTAACGATGTTTGTCACGTACTTCATTTTGGATGCAGGAATGTGTATATCTTTTCTCTCAGCTTTACTTCTATTATTTTTGTTACAGACGTCTGAGACACTGTGATGATTAATTGGAGCTGTGTTCTATCTCTGGCATTATTCTTTCTCAGTGCTGAGAGTATCTATCATATCTTTGCCATACTGTATTTCTAGACCCAAGCCAGTTTGTAGGTAGGTTTTCTGGGACCTTTTGGTTGGGAGGCATTGTGAATGGTGTGGGGATGCAAATTTTTCAGTTTTCTTACTGTTAACTACCTGTCATCTGAGTTGTGAAGGCAGGTTTCCACTAATTGCATATCACCATGCGATAGAGGTTGACTTCAGTGTTCTACAAGAATCCTGGTGATGAAAGTAAACTGCTTTAGTATAACATTTACATAACCAGATTGGGGCACAGTATTCATCGACTAGGTGTCAAAGGTGAGCTCTGTGATATCACAGTGCCCACCTTTGACATCTAGTCCATCAATATAGAAGTAGACACCTAGTTGATGAATATAGAAATAGATGCATCAGCTCCCCATGAACTACTAGCTAGTTTCTTCAGCTTGAGTTTTTAACTGATGTTTTCAAAATACTTTTTGTTAACTAGGGAGAAATTCAAATTTAATAAAGGCTAAGGTCACAGTATTTAATCTTAAAGTTATGATTTAACTTTTCTTCACAACAGTACATGTTGATCTGTTGGATTCAGTTAAAAAGGAATTCACACTTGTGTTAGATGGGTTTCGTGAGTATACTTACTTATTATTGCAGTATAAATTTGAGGATTCTTGAACAGGTTGTTCTCTCCTTTTTCTAGTACAGTAGTTCAAGCAGTTAATGATAGTTGATCAGTGCAGCAAATTTTGACACTTTTGGTGTCAGACAAGTCACTCAATTGCAATTTTGATGAAACATGAAACTTCCTGGATAGACAAGAAGTCAAATTTCAGCATTGGAATCAGTACAAAACTTTGAGAAATTCTGATGTTGGAAGAGCAGTTTGTAGGCATGTTCTTCTTTACAAAAACTTAATGGATCTTAGCAGGGGTGGTGTGATCTTGGAAAGGGTGCCCATACGATGCTTTGTATGGGGGAGGAGGGGGGTGGGGTCCTAGACCTGTGGGTATGGCGTATTCTTAATATTTTGTGAGATGAATAGTGACTTGTAAGCAGCCATAAAAAATTTTCAGAGCCGCCCATGTTAAAAAACTGTGTAATGCTGATTTTAAATTATTTTCTTTAAGGAACAACACCTGAATGTACTATATTTTGTCTATATACAGATTTCATCTGAGCTGTGTTAAATAACTACCAAATTATCTTTCTGTCCAAGATGAATGTACCTTGTTTGCTCCCAGCAGTGTTGCAGAATGCAATGTAGTATCTGCTCATTCTACTGCAGCCTGCACTGACATTGAACATTGTAAGCACCAAGCTTAAAACCATTATTGGGTGATGCAGCAATAGATTTTGAGTTGAGTTGAGTTGAGTTGAAAACCAGATCAAGATTGGTGTTTGTTTGTGAAAAATGATTGACTGAAGTGTGTTCTTTACATCAGCATCAAAACTTTGGTATAGATTGTATACTTCTTTCTGTGTCAACAGTTTCCCTCCATTTTCAAACTTGAAGCTAAATTTCTGCCACTAAGAGTTTTTCCATATGCAATGGATTCATAGTGGTTGGCAGGAGTTTCCATATTATAGAATGTACTGTAATCTTTTCTTACATCTTAAGGGCCTCCACACAAGTGAGTGCATTTTAAAGCTGTGATGCCAGTGTTATGATCATTGCGTAATTTGGTTAGATGTTCACATTTATCCTTTAACAGAGCCTTGATTTTTTGTAAGTTCAAGGAGTCTGCATCTGAAGCTTCATTTGGTTGACTCTGAAAAGTACAATTCATTGCATATGCCTGATCCTGGTGTGTTAAATATATGAGAGACCTGTGAAATAGTTCAATTCCCATGTGTGTATAGACTTTCACAATCCTAATTGAACACTGCAGTTGTTGTCATTTTGTTTCTTTTGTTCAGTTCTTATATTTTTGTGTGCTTGTATCTATATCTTTTGTTCTTGAAACAGATATTTGAATGTTTCCATTTTGTGAATGTTCTTTCTTTTCCAACCTTATTCGGTTTATGCAGGTCAAGCTGGTATTGTTGATTTTTGTGTTGGGTAGTAGTGGCATATTAATTTTTGTCATGGTTTATTTCCAGTTGTGTGTTAAAAATGCTTCCCTGCAATATTTTCTGTATATTTTTGTACATTTCTTAATTATTTTCAGTTTTCCAAGTATATTTAAGTTGCTAGTAGTGATTTATAATATAGGTATTATACAGACATGAGAAAAAGTGATGTTATGTTTAATGCTTTTTGTTGTTGTGTTTAAGCTTTTAAATATAGATTAGTATGTAGGGTGTCCAAACTTCCTAATATTTAATTTGTGCATGAATTCACCTCCTTATAAACTGTTGTGCTGTTGATTACTAGTATATTGGTGCAGCAACTTTTTGTATATATTACTGTATGAAAGTAATTCAACCAGTATTACAAACATTTTGTTTATAAAACAAATGCATCTTGTGGAATCCAGATTGTCTAAAGATGATGCTATCAGTTAGTTACAAATTACGTTATCTCTTATACATATATACAATGAGATACTAAAACATTACTTCATACTACCCCTTACCTAAATTGGAGCAATCACAACAAATTTGATAAACAGAAAACTGAGATCAAACTTCAAGCCTTTAGGACATTGAAAATAGTTTGTTTGGAGGAAAAGGCATATGGGAAATGCAAGTAAGTAACTGAAGGATGACCATTTGTATTAGCAAATAAGATGCCCTTTTAAGCTGTAAATAGAAATTTCTGTTAAAGGTGAGATTAAAGTTATATGGGATTAGCAATGAGATGCAAATAGGGATATACCAAAGACTAAGAATGTACAATATTAAAGAACTTGAAAATTGACTGATGGAAAAATGGAACAAAGCAGGTAGGGTGAGTAAGAAATTATGGAAGTGAAAGATATAAGATGACAAAGGGTAAAAATAAGTAGGTGGGGGTGGGGGGGTGAAGGGGTGGAAATCAGTGGAAACTGTCCTCAATGAGTTCTTCAATAGAATAATAACACTTTTCCACCAGAAAAGTAAAGAGCAATCTTTTCATTGAGCCAAGTTCCACGTTAAATATATTACTACCTTTTATTTAATTTTAAACTTCCAACCCAGTATATCTGTTGTTTGTGCATAGAGTTTTAAACTGTTTGTTGGTTGAAAACTATCTGTGTTGTGTGCTATAGTTGTGGTGGAGATGGAAAGTGTCAAGTGTGTGTTGATTTTTTTATAAGAAATTCAATACCTCATATGCAGGGTGTCCCAGGAGTATTGGTCAGTATTCGGGGATATGACAAAAATGTTCATTTGAGGCAAAAAAAAACTTCGTGTGGACATTTGCCTTATTCTGGATGCATATTTGTTTTTGGGTTAGTGGTACACATGTGTGTGTCTTAGCTTAATTGCTGGATTGACTGTTCTAGTACATTTGACTGGCCACCCAGATCGCCAGACCTTATACCATCAGATTTTTGTTTATGTGGCGGGATGAAGTCTGAGGTTTAGAAATGAAAGGTGAATATTCAAGATGAAATGCTTATTTCCATTATTGATACTGCTGCCTCTTCCATCCTACTCTGCATAGGTAGGATACAACTTGATAGTCACACTAATGTAGCAGAGAGATCAGAAGAACAAAACAGGCGGTTCTGAAGATGAATTATGGCAGAGATCACGATGTGGAGTAATAACAGAAACAAGACCAGATGGTATCCATGTCCTCTTAAGGATATACAACAATCCAGGGAGAAATCTAAACCACAGACATAAATCAGGCAAGATCAAAACTCTGGTATCCAGTGGCACATAACTAAGGCTTCAGTGACTATCAGGACATTGGCTGCAATAGCTGGGCTCAGTATTTAGCGGTAAACACTCATCAGAGGGCAGTGCCACCTCACATTCTTGTCGTAGTGGATGCACCCTGTTCAGTGCGAGTTGTGTTGTTGCCTGGAGCCTAAGTATCTCTGACGTATTCTCTCTATTGATATGGGATAGGCAGGGAATCTGGATCACTGTTGGATACTAAATATCTCCCCCTTTTAACTGTTACATACGGCTAAAAATGGTCCATCCTGTGCCATCTTCATTGAGGAAGGGGAGAAAGAGATGCAGGAATCCCCACCAAAAAAAAGCCCACGATGTGTCCTCATTGTGAGAGGCTGTGGTGTGAGACGACATTGTCTTTGAGAGTCCTGGCTGGCTGACAGAGCCTGGGATGCAGCTTGGGCCAGCCCACAGGGGAGTGGGTGCCAGATGTGGCAGAGGTGGGACCAATGTGTCAGACTACATGGGAACCATCAGCTGATAATGGACAACCTCTTCTGATGGTGAGGGTATGTGGCCAACAGTGATGGGTTTGGAAGCCAATATTGGCTAAGGGGAGAAAGGGGTTTGACCTCCAGTAGCTCTCTTTCCTGCTGACACCTAACATGAGTGGAGAGGTTGTAGTAGTAAGAGATAAGCGGGTGGGCTGGCTGGCTGGTTTCTTTGGTGGGGGAGGGACGGGGTTACCCAAATCACCAGTGGGTGGAAGGGGAGGAGGGTCCATCACAAAATGCCCATCTTAACCTTGAACACCTGCCTCCTCTTATTGCCACTGCCAATGCCACAGGTCCACTTGTGGTTGCAGCTGAAAGTGTGAGTCCAGATATGGATGCCCTTACAGCAATATGGCTGTGCACTAGGGCAATGGCGTGTAGAGTTGGATACAGCAGGTTCAACAGGGGTCTGGGTCTGTGTAGAATTCCAGCCAAGCTGTGCCCATTCATGGGGGTGGACCAGTAGGTGGGAAAGAAGCTGATTAGTGCTTCTCTGGTGTCACCTGTCATCAGTAACTTGTGCATCTGCATCTTGAATGTCCTGAACGTCTGCTTGGCTTCCGAATTGGATGCAGGATGGAAAGGGATGTGGTCAGATGCTCAATGCCATTGCGCCAAATAAAATCCTGAAATTCAGATTTCATGAACTGACGGCAGTTGTTTAAAACGAGGGTGGAGAATGCTCTGTTGTGAATAGTAGCTGCCGTAGTAGTTGTAGCCATCCGTGCAATATATGGTAAATTAGAAGGCACTGGCAACAATCAATCACATTGCTACTCATAGTGGATGAGCAAAATCAACGTGTGTTGCCAGCAGTTTTCAGGGCATGGCCAAGCACTGGACCTCTGTGCTGGGGCTGACTGGTTGTGGGCTCAGGCATGGTGGTTCCAGATGGTGCATTCGTCATTCTATGGCACTGTCAATCTCGGGCCAATACACATGACATCATGGTAATGCCTTCATTCTGCACATTCCCCAGTGTGCAGTGTGGAGGATCTATAGAATGCCTGGCAGAGTGTGGAAGGAGGATCTGCCACCTGTCATTCAGAATCACCTGTAGCCAACAATATGACATGCTGCTCAGTGGTATTAAGCCAGTGCTGTAAGGTAAAGTATGAGGGTTGCCCAGAAAATAATGCACTGTCCTGTTTTTCTTCAACAATTATTTATTGAACACACACAAAAGAATGGTGTTTTACTGCACACCTTATTTTTCCAAGTAACATCCATCCCATTCTGTGGACTTCCTCCACCGCTAAACAAGGGCATGTATGCCCTATCTGTACCAATCCTTGTCCTTGCAGCGGAGCCAGTGTTTCACTGTTTGAATTACCACCTCATCGTCCTCAAAATGTGTTCCACGAATGGCGTCCTCTAATGGCCCAAACCAGTGGAAGTCAGAGGGTGCTAGGTCAGGACTGTAGGGTGGATGGGGCACCACATTCAAACCCTGTTTTGCGATGTGTTCAGCAGTCCTCAGACTTTTGTGGGACCAAGCATTATCATGTTGCAGCAAAACATCTCCTTGGTTGCTGTGGTGCTGAAGTCACTGGAAGCACATCTTGAGTTTTGTTAATGTGTTGACATATGCTTCTGCATTAGTGGTACCACCTCTTCACATCATATCAATGAGAATCATATCTTTACAGGCTCAAAACACTGTTATCGTGACCTTACCGGCAGAAGCAGTTGCTTCAAATATTTTCTTTTGTGCGGAGTGGGAATGGCGCCATTCCACCGACTGTCATTTTGTTTCGGTCTCAAAATGGTGAACCCAGGTTTCATCACCTGTCACAGTCTGGGACAAGAAGGCCATTGAAACCATTCAAGACAAATGTTTTTTCTGTACAATTTGTGATCCACCATTAGACACCATGGTACCAATCTTGCACACACTTTAGAATATCCACGAGTGCAGATAATTGCATCCAGACTTCCTTTTGCTGATTGAAAGATGCAGTGCCCACTGTCAACGCATAATGCATCTGCCCTTGCGAATGACAACATCAGCTTGCTATAACATGTCAGGTGTGCGACAGCTGTGGATGGTCTTCCCAAATGCTTTAAATCACTGAGCCCTACCGAACCGCCTTCTGATGACCCCACCCTCTGTACCCAGCAACTAATTGTACTTCTGTCAACAGCACACAAGTGTTTGTGAACATTCCCCAAAGTTTCTTTCTCTGCAGTGAGAAATTCAGTGATGACTTGTAATTTATTCACCTACAGATGCCATGTAATTTATTCACCTACAGATGCCATTTTGAAACTGTCCTGCAGCTACGCTATCTGCCGAAAGTGACGGAAACTTGGCATGCTCACTCGGGAGACTTGAAATAATATGTACGTAACATTTTGCATTCATAGCACTGTTTTTTGCTCAGAAAAAAAAAAATTCGGTGCGTTACTTTCTGGGCAACTCTCTTAGAAATAGGTGTGCTACTCTGGGTTATCCTTAGGCAAATGTTCTGGCCTACAGTGCCATACAGCACACAACACACTGCAGAGGGGCAGATCACCAGCCATTTCTGCCACTAATTTGCATGCTGCAATTGGAAATTTGTGAAGATTGTGTTACTGTTTTGCATGTAAGGCAAAACATGGTGCCTTGTACCCATCAAATTCAGCATCTGTGCCACACAACAAGTGAGGAAGTCTGTCAACATTGGAGTACTGCATGGTGGGCCAATAAAGGTTCTCATAGGTGTTGTTCCTGGGGAGCAGTGCCCACCATTGCAGCTGCTGCTCCCTTTTATTGGGAAGTTTTGAATGGGGCTAAACAATTTTCACTTTATCAGTGATCAAGTGAAAATTAGCACTTAAAGGACTACATGAAATTTCTGGATGCCATATATAACAGCCAGCGACTCCTTCTGAATTTGTGAATAATTTCTCTGTGCTGCATTTAATGTTTTAGATGGAAATGCAGTGGGCCGTTCTGTGCTGTTAGCGTATTTGTGGGATATCATGGCACCAGCACCACAATCCGATGCATTAGCAGCATGTGCCAACGCATGCCAGGATGGAACACTGCTAAAGAATGGGCTGACCTTAGGTGCTTTTTAGGTTTCATAAAAGCCTTGTGGCATATCTCTGACCACACAAAGTTAACACCTTTTTATGCAGGTGAATGAACATATTGGAACTGCGTTTTGTATTTGGATTAAATTTAGTGTAATAATTCACTTTTCTGAGGAACGACTTCAGTTCTTTGAGATTCTTATGGTCTGGTAAGTCAGTGGTTGCAGCCACATGATACTGCATGGGAGATCACCCCATCTTGACTTAATGTATGACTCAAGCACTTGATATTTGGTGCAAAGAAACTGCATTTGCCAATCTGACAACACAGCCTATGGGCTTAGAATCACTCAAACAACTTCTGTAATTGCGTAGGTCTACCCCCATGTAGCATCAGTAGCTAAAAAGTCATCTGAATAGATAACACAGTTTGGTGGTACCTTGGAAGAGTTTCTCAAGATATCTCTGAAATATTGTAGGAGTGCTTGCAACCCAAAATGGCAGCCTGTTATAACGATATATGCCAGATGGCATATTAGGTGCTAAAAATGGTTCATCTGATAGTCTACAAGAAAACAGATCGACATATCCTTGAACATTAACAGTAGACTTAAAATCACCACAAATGTGAAATGATAAGTTATGTTTCTGAACATAGCCTACCAGCTGGATGATACTGGTAATAGAACACTTTGCAGCCTAACACTGGACTCACGTTCGGGAGGACGACGGTTCAATCCCGTCTCCGGCCATCCTGATTTAGGTTTTCCGTGATTTCCCTAAATCACTTCAGGCAAATGCCGGGATGGTTCCTTTGAAAGGGCACGGCCAATTTCCTTCCCCATCCTTCCCTCACCCGAGCTTGCACTCCATCTCTAATGACCTCGTTGTCGACGGGGCATTAAACACTAATCTCCTCCTCCTGCAGCCTATCTAGTCCTGCTTTAAAATTCTTGCCAATGGCAAAAGGCACTGAATGAGCTTTACAAAACTTACTGTATATCCCAAATCCAAGCCACACTTTTTTTTTTTTGTTCAGGATCCAAAAATTGCCTGGCCTAGAATCCAGTGCGAAGCAAATGGAAGTTCTGAAAAATGTCTCTAGGAGCAACTGAACAGAAGGAGCACTAGATGGTCATGCTTTGCAGGTCAAGTGCAAAGATAAATTCTGTCCTAGTAAAAATATATTTAAAAAGTTAGAAGACAAATCTTCTTTTCTTTTTTTTTTTTTTTTTTTTCCAGCCATTGAATTGTGATACATCTTCCAATGAAGGAAACAGAAATACAGAATTGCTCATCTTTGAATGTGTCAGCCTTCCAGATATTCATTGCAATAAAAATAAATTTCTTTACATAAATATCAACAATGCATTAGGCTTTAGTATTCGTGCATGAGTAAGATACGGTTCATTACCATTTTACATATTGTTTCACTTAATTCTGTAAAGTACCGCTGTTAGTAAACCATAATGAAGTGCTTTCATTATAGTGCCAAATTCAAGAAGGAAGTTAATTCTTTTGTGAAAAGAAGTGCTAATCAAACTGCAGGTTTGCTTAAAGCACCAGTACAGGTCAGCTTGGTGCCACTGTTTTTACAGCATTGCCACTTCACTACAAATCTGCTATGAAAAGCCTATCGGCAAACCTGTGTTAATAATTTAAGTCAACAGGGCCAATACTTTGTCAGTACATCTTCAATGTTTTTCTACCAGTGACAAGAGCTGGTCCCTGTGAATCATGAATCACATGCTCTCTTTTCCAAAAGAATAATATGAATTTATTCTTCCATGTTAGCTGTTACCTCATTTAAATCCTATCCCCTAACAAACTCGAGTGAGACAGCAGCAAATGCCAACAGATATACCTATCATGTAATTAAACTTCCTGGCAGATGAAAACTGTGTGCCAAACTGAGACTCAAACTTGGGTCCTTTGCCTTTTGCAGACAAGTGGTCTACCGACTGAGGTACCCAAGCACGACTCACAATCCCTTCCTCACAGCTTCAGTTCTGCGAGTACCTTGTCTCCTACCTTCCAAACTTCACAGAAGCTCTTCTGTATACCTTACAGAACTAGCACTCCCGGAAGAAAGGATATTGTGGAGACATGGCTTAGCCACAGCCTGGGGGATGTTTCCAGAATGAGATTTTTACTCTGCAATGGAGTGCGCACTAATATGAAATTTCCTGGCAGAGTAAAACTGTGTGCCGGACTGAGACTCGAACTTGGGACCTTTGCTTTTCATGGGCAAGTGCTCTACCGACTGAGCTACCCAAGCACAACTCACAACCCTTCCTCACAGCTTAATTTCTGGCGGTACCTCATCTCCTACCTTCCAAACTTCACAGAAGCTCTTCTGCAAGACTTACAGGAGAGCTTCTGTGAAGTCTGGAAGGTAGGAGACAAGATACTGGCAGAATTTAAGCTGTGAGTCGTGCTTGGGTAGCTCAGTCGGTAGAGCACTTGGCCGTGAAAAGCAAAGGCCCTGAGTTCAAGTTTCGGTCCAGCACACAGTTTTAATCTGCCAGGATGTTTCATATCAGCACACACTCTGCTGCAGAGTGAAAAATCTCATTCTGGATATCATGTAATGTTTACATTTGTATTAGTCTTAAGCTGAAGAGAGATACAGTCAGTAATGAAACACAGCAACTGACTTTAGTATTGATTCTTAAATCATCTATGACTACACATTCTGTGCGGACAAGATATGTCATTTTACATTTTTTAAAGAGAAAATTAGTCTACAAAATAACCTTGCTTAAAACTGACTGCTAAGCCTACAAATCAAACCCAACTTCTGTAGCTGTATCTTCATCATTCCATGTAATTTGCATCTTCTGTTAGAATAAACCAACTTAGTTTTGATTTTTGAAATGTGGCCTACAACTTCCCCCCTCCCCATCTCGAATTTTGAGACTCATTCTCCAGGTGTGGCTTGGATTCAAGGTCAGCTTGGATTCGGGTAAATATGGTATGTACTGCCATGTGTCTTAAGGAAATATGAACCTGGAACCATGTTGCACAACCTAATGTGGGTTCAAACTGCTGCTTAAATTGCGCACACAATGTATCAAGTTCCTTGCATGGAATTTCAGTTGAAACCAGGTTAACCTGACCCTGAATTCAAAAACCTAAAAGCACATATGTGTCTAAACCAAAAATTTTCATTATTGTCCAAAAGTTGACCACAAGCAAGGTTATTCTCTGAGCTACATTTTTATACTTGATCTGGATGATGATCTAACCCTGCAATGAGATCAGCTGGCTAACGTATATTGCCACTTTGCACTGAAGAGACTGCAGCTGCGGGTTGCAACTAGGGAACCACATGATGTCACAGAAAGGGCAGTGATGCTGCTGATGCCGTGGGCTGTAATCTTGACATGACTTGATGGCACAGGCATTTTTGGACTCCTTCAACAATGCTGGGGAGGGAAATTTACGAGCCTTAACATGCTCTGGGACACACTGACAGTGAACAAAGTGCTTCCATTTGTATGTGTCTATTGATGAGGTGAGCAGGGTATCGTTAACCACTGCACTAACTGTTAAATTCCTTGTCACGAAGCAAATGTGTGCTCAGCAAGTCGGATGATGGCATTGACTGGAAATCATCAGTTGATCGTGGAGCACAGTGGCGACTTATACCACTAACAACATTGACATCAGAGGAATCGTGAAACATAGCTTGTGCTGACACAGTTACTTTGTGAGCTTTGGCAATTTTTAACTCGTGGATGGCTCAGACATCTCTTAAAGCCTTCGCGCTAACGTCTCAATCCTGACTGTGATGGATAATATCACGGATTAAGGAGTTCATATGTGACACTTCACACTATTTACAGGAAAAGTCACACTTGCATGCCAGGCCTCTGAAGTTAATAGCCCACGCTGCATAGAATTGCTTATATTACTTAATGCATCAATTAAACATGAGCCTAGCTGTGACAATGTGAGTTTGGTGACTGTAATAGTAACTCAGCAAATCAGAAACTTCAGCCCCTGACAGTTGTTGCTTTTGCAGAAAATGTAACAACTATGTCTGCTGTTGTTGGCAGCATTCACATTGTTTTTCTTGCTCTCGCTGTTGCTGTTGTCACAACTTGAAAAACTTGGGATCCATGCCTCACTGGAATATTTGTATGATGAGAAAGTTCTTTTCGCCATTTTGTATCGTACTGTGCGTAGGTAGAACACAGTTTGTGATAACTTGCCCCGTGCAACATAGAGGCTGGCAGAATGAAACAGGTGGTTCTGGAGGTGAATGACAGTGGTGATCACAATATCAACGAATAAACAAAACAACTCCAGAGCTTAGGGAAGTTGGCTTAAGCACATACAACAATTGAGGGAGAAATCTAAACTACAAACATAAATCAGGCAAGGTCAAAACTCTTCGGTTCAGTGAGGCATAACTGTTGCTTCAGTGACCAGCGAGAAATGGATGGCAATAGTTAGGCTGCGGTATTTAGTGGTAAAGATTCAGAGGGTAGCGCTGCCTCAGTCCTTGCCACAACGACTGTGTGGCGCTGGTATGAGCTGTGGCTGCTGCCTGGAGGCCAAGTATCTCTGGCATGTTACCTCTATATACTCAGGCTAGGCAAGGAATTGGAATCCCTGTCAGATACTAAACTACCTTCAGTTGGGAATGTACAGGGGCACTCACACAAGCGCCACAATATGCCTTCCCAAGAATGTACAGATAAACTGAAGTTGATGGTGGAATTTTGAAACTTGTATTGTGAGCTGTTCCACAGCTGTAGAGTAAATTTGTTACAAATATGTATTTTTCAGTTGATACTTCATAAAATGCAAGTTGTGATGTTTGCTAAATCTACGTTTTTAAACCTGACTCTGTACTGAATAATACAGAAAATAAATAACAATGTACATTATATTTTTACTATCTCAGCAACGATTCAGAATAAGGTGTAAGTGCATATGAAGTTTTTCCTTCAAATAACAGTTCTAGCCATGTCCATTAATATTGACCATTTCCCCAGGGACACCCTGCATATAAAGGGAGACAATGGATACTGATCTTAAAATTTTTGAAAGTGGGCGGCAGGTTGCCTGTTGCTTGGCAACACATCTATTTAATTCTGACAGCTGCTGTTCATTGCTCATCTAAGTGTCCTCTCTCCTGAACAGCAATAAAATCTCTATTGCCACCTCTTCATTCTTCACTGAATGAATATGTGTTGTTCTAGAGTGAAGTGTACAGGAAGTGGGTAATTTACTTCTCACAATGTTTGTGATTTCTATCATTTGTGCCTTGAAATAATATCTAAACTGTGAAAAATTGTTCATATGCCTCTCACGTTAGTCCTTTGATATTCATATAGGCTTTTAAAGACACTTTGTCAATTATAATAATAACCTATCCAGGCACTTTCAAAAGTCACAATATGTAGTCATATGAGCAGTTGCGTTGTCCACCACATGCACCTGCCACCATTTGTTTGAGCCACACCAAATAGCCCATTAATAATAATACAGTCTCGAATCTTGGTACATACATACCACATTTTTCTCTCTTCACTGTCAGTTTGTAGGAATGTTTCTTTTCACCCCACACCTGAATACCTTTTTCGTTGTTCATGGTGAATAAAATCAGCTGGAATTAAAATTTTGAAGTGTCTTGATTTTTGGGACACTAATCCCATCTTCATGTGCTACTGTAACAATTGGACTTGACTGGCAAGACTCAAGATAAACAGGGCCTGAATGAAAAAACAGAAGCGAATCCATAAATATGCATCTGTAGATAGAAAAATATAACCTGACAACCTACTATAAACAGCCAGAGATGTGGCATAACCTAGAGACCTATCAGGGCATAAAGGCAATTACAAATAACAAAAATGTCAATTGCTGAACTACAAAAGTAACATACTCTGTAAGTGCTAAGGCAGCCTCATGTCAAGAACACCTAGCATGACCCGTTTAACAGATTGCTGCATGGGGTGCCCCAGCACACACACACACACACACACACACACACAAACACACACACACACACACACACTATTGAGTAGCTGTAGCATGAACTATTGAACTATTGCTGAAGGAAGGTGAAGAATACTGAGAAATTTTCATTGCTAATATCCATGCCTCATCCCCACTCTATGTATTTCACAAAGCAACCTGTGTGTGTGTGTGTGTGTGTGTGTGTGTGTGTGTGTGTGTGTGTGTGTGTGGCGTCTATTTTTCGATGAAGGCCATGTTGGCTGAAAGCTCACTTTCCAACATCTCTCTCTCTCTCTCTCTCTTTTTATTTTTTTTATTTTACTTTTTTTTTTTTTTTTTTTTTTTTTTTTTTTTTTTTTTTTTTTTTTTTTTGTGCCTATCTGCAACTCAGCATCTCTGCTGTATGGCGAGTAAAAGCTATTCTTTACATAATATTAACAATACAGCAGAGATGCTGAGTTGCAGATAGGCATGACAAAAAGATTTTCACACTACAAACATAAATCAGGCAAGGTCAAAACTCTTCTGTTCAGTGAGGCATAACTGTTGCTTCAGTGACTAGTGATAAATGGATGGCAATAGTTAGGCTGCGGTATTTAGTGGTAAAGATTCAGAGGGTAGCGCTGCCTCAGTCCTTGCCACAACACAAAAAGCTTTTGGCCAATGGCCTTCGTCAACAATACGCACACATACACATACGCGTGTGCGTGCCCGCGCTCTTGCCCCCCCCCCCTATCTCCCTCCGCCTCCCCCCAAACCCCCCCCCCCCCCACACACACAATGCAACTCACACACACGACTGCAGTCTCAGGCAACTGAAAACACATTATCCTGGATTTTCTATTGTTTAACTTTTCACAATATTGTTACATTCCATCCTGGATTTTCCATTGTTTGATTACTAAATGAAAGGCTTAGGGCTAATATAAGACATGTAAAATGCGATGCAGTAAATGCAGTTGTCATGAAATAATAATAAAACAGTGGTACTAGATATATTAGATAAAAAACAACAATACCAAAAATTAAAAACTGAGAGAATGAAAATGGTCTGATCTATCACACATGGGATGTACAAAACCAAACATTGAGCACTACTTGGATAATTGCGGATCACAAAATCTAAAGTAATGGTGAAGCCAGTGTGACTAGTAGAGATTGTATAAAGTACATCTTGCATACTTGCCTAAAACCTGCATATTAGCTATGAAACAAGTATAAAGATAGAATGGAAAAAAAAACAAAAAAAAAATAGCTCTGAAAAAACTAGGAGACTAAACCCAGTTGACACCACATGCAGCCTTCAAAATCAGGGGTTAAGATACAGCACATTAAACATTATGCAAAGACATATTTTCCTGGAACTAGCTGAGCACCCCTTAATGTTTAAGTTCATTTTTCTCACTGAAACTACTGTCTGGATTTGGCAGCTTGCATTACATGATTTCAACCTCCTTCAAAATGTTTGTACATGCACTGCTCTCCCTCTGTGTGTGTGTGTGGGGGGGGGGGGGGGGGGGGGGGGAGTCGTCTCTTGTCACCCTGCTCTCTGCATGGCTGTCATATATCATGCTGTGGGTACTCGACATGTGGCTGCCTGAACACTTACATGGTAAGTTACTTTGTGTTCTTTGGCAATTGATATTTTGGTTCTTTGTAACAGAATTTATGCCCAAGTATTGGCTTTCTCTATTTTATGCCACATCTTTCGCTGTTCATAGAAAGTCATCAGGTTACATTTTTCCATCTGTGACTGCATATTTCTGGTTTCACTACTGATTTTTCAGTCAGGTACTGTTTACCTTGAGTCTTACCAATTGATCCCACATTTTTTTCATGCCTCACCCACAGAGGCTCTCTCATACTATCAGTTACATTTGTTAATTTTTCTCATTGTCTCGTATAGTTTTATCATACGTAATTTAGGTGTGTTCTGTTGATGGTTTACAGCCTCAATGGTCCTTCTAATGTTAATAAATTTTTATTGGTATGCTGTTTCATCTTCATTGATTGTTACAGCAGCACCTGAAGATAGGATTAGTGTCCTGAAAGCTTGGTAGTGTATGTGTCTTTATCCAGGTAAAGGAACTTTGAAATTACAACTGTAGCTGATTTTATTCACCATGAACAATCCAAGTAAGAATTGTGGCAGTCCCACTAAGAATATATTACATTTTTGTATTTACTATTTGCCTTTTCCAGCTGCCTATTTTCAAAATATCAATGGCTTGAGGTTTAGCTACTGTTTTTTTTTATCCCAGTTGATTTAACATTCAGTATTATTTTGGTGCTCACATTTTGGCAGTAGCCAAGTAGGAATTTTTTTTGTCTCATTTAATGTAAGAAGTTAAATAGAACATGAAATTAATGGGTAACATTCTATTGTAGTATAGTTTTATCTTGGAAAATTTTAATGAAATTCACCAGAAACAGGAAGGATTGTTATTGTTATTTCAAAGTTGCTTTTTTTTTTTTTTTTTTTTTTTTTTTACCTTCATCATTTCCCTTGTGTTTATCCTGGCCTTTCCTGCCCCCCCCCCCCACCTCACACACACACACACACACACACACACACACACACACACACACACACACACCAGTTCCCCCGAGTCCCTTTCACCCTGTGCTAGTGATTAAAGATAACACATGCATTAGTAGCCGTTAACAACTTTCTGTAAGTTCTGTATCTAGAATCAGTTGGACATTAACACCATACACCAGTTTCATTATGTGCATTCTTATAAATGAATACAATAGTACATGGTGTGCCATGAAGTGTAGCCGAGACACATCCCTCTCTGTCTGCACGATAAGTAGTCTTCAAGTTCTTCCTTTGCAGTTCAGTGATATGTTATTCATATTATCAGTCGTAAATCACCACAGATATTACCAGCCAGTAGAATAAAAAAAATTTTAGACAAATTTAGATGTATTTGGAGCAGTATGCTACAATAAAAATAAAAATGAATGTTTCATATGTAAATATGTGTCTTAAATTAAGATACTAACAGCAACAAATTGTCTTCAGATTTGCATTTCACTGTTAATAGCCAAAAGATATTAAGGAATTATACAATCATCTTATTGTTTTTATCCTCTTATCATCATAATTGAACTGCATATTTTTCCCTTTGACTATATTTGCATTTTCAACACTCAAAGTTCATATTGCCAGCTGACTTCCAGTAATAAACTGCTGCCATCCACCTCATTCACTGGTGAATAAAGCCATCTACTGGACTTCTCCATATATTATAACCTTCCACCTCAGGCATCTAATTTGTCCCAGACTGGAAAGAGTGATAAAACATGCAACAAGTGCTATGCACACACACACACACACACACACACACACACACACACAAAACAAAACAAAACAAAACAAAACAAAAAGACTCAACTACATTCCAAGTGGTTACCTTTACTCCTTGTGTTATCTGTGTTACATCTAGATCTTTCGAATATTGCATCGGCTTTATGTGAGTTAGGTAACACAGTTTGTTTGGAAAGCTGCAAACATTTACCCTCCCAGCTTTCATCAATGTGTATCACAATTAAATAAAAGGGTGCCAAGACCAGTAGCAAAATCTTTGTAAATTTGCATTAAGTTGGCAGCAGCATAGCTTCCGGTAGGTCCTCCAAGTCAGCCAGATAACAGCAGAAAAACCGGATAAAATGAGAATGAACTAATTTTAGCTACAGGATTTAAAGTTACTCATATTCCCATTCATCATATTGATTGGAGACATCAGTTTTAAGTACTGTGGCCAATGGCTGTTTGATTGAAATCGAACAATTTGACAGCATGAGTGGCTGGTATTTTAGGAATTACCGTATAGGACGGAAATCCAGTGTCCACTTAGCCTGACGCTTTCCTCTTTATTGGTGTTATTATGTTTGTAGGTTTTAATGGGTTTATGGAACAATGCTGTTATAATACCTTCATACAGGTGGATCTTAAATTTCAAAGAATTTTATATCAACTTCTCTGCTTGTCCCTGTTCGCACTTCTCTTTGTATTTCATGACCCTGATGTTAACAGATTTCTCCTGGTTTTGTGCTGTGCCAGACTTTTTATGCACATCAATAAACATCCGTTGCTCCTCAGAATACATTTTAGTGATGTCTTGTGTCTGAAGAGTCACAGCTCACATATTCGTCTCACACAGGTTTTGCAAGGGTAATTACCACCCTTTTCCTCTTGCGTGCATGATGATTTGAGAACTTATATAGTAAACGGTATATTCCAAAATGCCCCACATAAGAATGGATTTCTCTGGGGTTCATACTTCAAGTTATGTTGGTGATATAAATGCAAAATCATGTGTTTTGAATAGTTTTTGGACTAGGGACCATTTCTATATCCAGCAGAATGATCATTTTCCTGTAACTATCTGACAGTACAGGGTCAAAGTTTGAATGTTACACACTTCCTCCATCTTAGGCAAATGGAACAATTCAATTGGTTCTTTATACATTAGAAGTGGTTTATGGTCCGCCTTATGGAGGCACCATTTGATTCATGGGTAGTTCATGAGAAAATCTGAAAATAGTGTTTTTCAGCATTTTTTTGCCATCATCAGTGAATATCTAAATAACTAACTACAGTAGGTTGCTCTAATTGTAATTGCATTTTGTCTAGGCACTTATCTAGAAGTGCCATCTTCCTGTTTTTGAAAATCTGTTTTTGGGAGGAAATTTTTAAAAGTACTTAAGGAGGCAGAATGAGACAGCTGGCATCCCACTATTCAGTCAGAGATTTTTTAAACGATACCATATTTATCTATCTTTGCTTTCGGAGGAGCATTTTTCTGCTGATGTAAGTACTGAACTGTGTTCATAGGTTTTCTAGACATAGTGTGGCAGAGATCTCTGTCATTCTTTGTGACTAGCACATTAAGGAAGGGCAGCTGTTTCTTCTATACTTCCACAGTACATTGAATGCTGGCACAAAGGTTGTTTAGGTGTTTAAGTAAGTTGCCAAGCTTTTCCTCACCATGACTCCACACAACAAAGGTATCGTCCACTGACAGGTATCATAGTATAGGCTCTCCCCACAAGCTTGACTCAGTCCACCATGATAAGTGGAGGATAATTCTTTGAAAAGGCCAGCCACTTGTGTTGGAAGAACATCACATTATCAATTAAACAGTTGTTGACCAAAGAACCCTACGCAGACACCTCCAGTAATATGCCAAGGCTGCAGAAGAGTCTCAAGTTAAGACCCTTAACAAAAGTCCGTAACAGATCACCTTCACCTTTTTACTTCTGTTGTAAAATTTATGCCAGTCAGACAAACTCCTATTAATTTTTATAAATATCCTAATAATATAGACAGTCATTTCATTAAACTAGTTATTTAGTTTGCTATGATTCTAGTATTTACTCTCACAAAAATACTAATTTGTGAATTGCATTGTAATGATGACACCATTTTAGTACAAGCTGTCATAAATGTTGTTTGTGTGAAAGTGTTGTTTCATTTGAAAGTGGCATGAGGAGTAGTGCACAGATTAGTGTGTAGTGTGGCTGCTTCTTCCCAGGCTGCAAGGGGACTTGCTTGGGGTGCCAGAGATTCGTGTCCTTGCTCCCAGTTTGGAGAGGGGCTTGGATTCAGAGGGCGGCAGGTAATCCGTCACAAACTATTGTCTTTCAGCTTGTGTCACTGCAGTTCGTGCATGATTTCTTTCTAAATGGTTGTTCTGGTTGGTGGGAGTATCTACAGCTCAGTTTCTGTGCTTTGGCTATGGGACATTTATCATTCTCCTTTTCCATTGCTTTGAATAGTGTACTATTACACTGTGTTGTTGCGTGAGCTTTGTGAGAGTTTGAAGAGTTGTCTGACTGTCTCTGCTGCTTTTGCAATAGCTTTTATGATTAACATTCTTAAGGGGCATACTTCATTTCCAAGAGATTTTTACTCTTTGTCACTGCTGTACATCGCTGTGAAAGTATTCTTCCTCTGTGTTTTAATTGTATTGGTGTGCAAATTAGTTTTATTTTACAACTCAGTTTCCTTTTCTTGATGTTAGAGTGCCCAGTTAAATGGAGATGTGCAAATTACATGTTTCTGTGTGCTTCAAAACCATTACTGTTTCCCAAACCTTGTTCTCATTGATGAGAAACAATTTTCACATTAACCATTGCCTCTTCTGCTTATATTTGATGGATGTTTAACCCTGTCATTCCGGTTAGTATGGAATTGTGTGTGATAGCCTTTTGCTATGAAGTAACATTTATATTGATTGTAAAAATAACGTATCATTCTTCACTGTGTCTGTCTGTCTGTCTGTCTGTCTGCCTTTCTTTCATTCCCCATTCCATTTTCTGCATGATAAATTGGTAGTGTATTAGACATGCAATGATATATTCAGGTTTATACTCTCTTAAGATGCAATTCCAATGCCATATAATTGGAGAGAAACTATAGAGCTGCATGTTGCAAGCCACATGTTAAACTTAAAAGTGCTGCGACTTTGTCTCTCAGTGAACATCATGGTGGCATGCTGCCTCAAGAGTAACTAATGAGTAGGGGAGTGGTTGCCTTGAAAGGTGTGAAAATCATTACCAGCACACTGGCCGATGTAATGACAATACGATACAGTGATAGTGTGGTTTTTCAATAGTGCATTTCTACATTAGATGGCCATAGTCACAGTTACCAACCTTATAAACAAAGTGAAGTGAAGTGACTTCTATCAGGAGTGGCTCCTATTAACACAGGGGCATCACTAACATTTCCACTGTTCTCCTCCCATATCATTGGAATACTTTCCACTAATTAAAATCTTGGTAAATCTTGAGACTATCACATAATGTGGAACTGTGTGAAGGCTAATATAGGTTATTTTAGGTGGCAAAATATGTTCCTTGTGAAAAATATTCTGTTTGCGTGAGATAATGTTCAATGCCAGGCAAAATCACACATTTCAATCAATCCAATTAAATAAAAATGGTATTTGTTGCTTAGTTTTCCCACAGCACATGCTGCTTGTGGTATATTGGTTTCCTTCTTTATGAGAATGCCTACATACACTTTTTTCCTGCATTCACTCTATGGGCTTGTTGTTTTAAAATTGAATAAGCAGACATTTTGAGACAATAAAATCCTCTTGTCTTGAAATGATAACACACAAAAACACAACCACTAGCTAAAATTTTTGTAATACATAACACCAAAGGTGATATGCGCAACAATGCAAATGTAGTTGTTGTGGAACACCTAAAGGTAAGAGTGTATTATATATATATATGTGAATATATATAAATGCTATAAATTCGTATAAATCAGAAAATAGTCTTGATCTACAAACTTTTGGTTTGACTCCATTGCCTTTTTTTCTGTTTCTTATCAACTGGAGATAGCTGCACATCTTTACTATTTGTATTTTGCATTTCATCCAGTCAGATATTTTATGTTGTGGTTTTGATGACTCTGACAATAACAGCTCCGTACTGCAATAGTGAAAAAAAATTGATGGACAATAGAATTTTCTAAATTGCATTTCAGCAGTGGATGATGAACTCATTAAAACATATTGACCTCAAA
Source organism: Schistocerca cancellata (assembly GCF_023864275.1). NCBI lineage: Eukaryota > Metazoa > Arthropoda > Insecta > Orthoptera > Acrididae > Schistocerca > Schistocerca cancellata. The sequence continues at coordinate 607,230,625 of NC_064631.1, read as the reverse complement.
AGCAGCTCTCAACAACAAAGGATTTTTGTCCGTGATCTTGCTTTTGTAGATGATAACTCCAATGGATGTTGGTAGATAGCAGTCAATATGAGAAACAATGTGACAGTGGCATAATGAAAAATCAAATATTGGTAAGCTAATTAAAAATTGAGTGATTTCATCCACTTCCAAGATATGTGGGAGTAGATCTAATCTTACCATATGTAATTGTAAAAGATAAAAACATTCAAATTCACAACTTGTATCATGAAAGCTCATTAAAAACCAAAGCTTACTCAACAAGAAAACTGTTGTCAGTGACACTCTCACTTCCAATCAGGTTCTCAGAAATGTCCTTTGGGCTCCACACTCCCAAATTTTTTAAAAATATTTCTTAGCTCAACTACTGTAAATGCGAAAGTGACAGACAGTTTAATTATTACTGACTGCTGCCTTCTTAATATGCTCAGAGATGCTTTATTTGAAAAAAAAAAGAAAAAAAAAAAACCACGGGTTACTTTCATCTTGAACTCAGAAAAATTATCAACAGAACGTTTGATACCTTGATCAGCGAGGGATGGCTATGGAAACACTGAAGGATAAGAGAAAGTTTCACTGATTACTTTATTGGTAGCACTGCCCTAGTACTGTGGTAAGTAAAACAGTAATCAGAACTGATCCAAAGGAATGAAAACAAAGTGTTTTTTCTTGACATTACCATTTTAATAAATCATAATTAAGTTATCATAATGAATAAGTGTTCTAATCATATGATAGGTTCAACAATTTTATAACTTCCATCCATATATTATCCCCGACAGAAACTTTGTATTGATAGTGTTTAGAGCAGTATAGGCTTAGATGTTCTCACACTAACAATTCACCAAACAGTAGAGGCACTGAGTCATCAAAAAACACATAAAAAGGCTCAGAACTTTATTAGCTTTCGGATGAAAGCTTTTTCTGGGCTATTTGGTATGTGCACAAAAGGTTTCGTCCAAAAGCTATCAAACTTCTCAGTCATGTTTATGTGCCTTTTGATGACTCATTGCCCCTAATATTCAGTGAGTCACCTTAACTCCTTATATTATTTATGTTCCACCAGGACTTTTCAACCATATTTTGGATTAATATTTCTTTCATTTGTTAATTTATTAGAGAATGTTAAACTATGTATAAGAATGTAATCAAGAATTTGAGCCATCATCGCTTCTAATTAACTGTTAATTAGATAAGGGAATATCAGGGATTATACTTTTTGTTTCTGGGGCATGAGTCAAGACAATCGGGCATCCATGTAAGGTAGAAAGTACATGTAGTATGCAGTGCCTTCTAATATTCTGCCAGCATGAAGACATGTGCAAGCTTTATGGAATAAAAATTGCACTACTTGCATTTTCGACTGTGGTTTATGAAAGGTAACTCATATGTAAATGAAGGATGCAGAAACATAATTCAAGAAGTTGGATAAATCCATTAAAAAGGAATGTTTAAAGTGGGTACCCTTTGTTCCTCATTATAGCATCCTTTGATAACTACATAAGTTTCTAATTACTTCATCCCTTTGGAAAAGTAGGTTGTTACAAACTCTGCAAAGTAACCTACTATGGAAAAATCACATGATTGTTTCATGAAATTTTCAAGTTAACTTTGATTCACTGATGTGTGGTATGGAACAGTGTCCTAGTGAAAGAGCACTTTTTTGCTTCAAATAATCCAACATCTGTCATTATACCAATCCAGAAATACATGATTTGCCATGCCATTCCAGTGTTCCCATGAAATTCAGTCGTGCAATTTGGATTTCTGCAGTTTTTCATCCCATCAACTGAAAATTTTGAATAATGCCACAAAGCTTGTATTTCTCATTTTTCTATGCTATATATATTGCTTAGCATTTCAAGGGTGCCAGAAAACAGGGGGTTGACATCCATTTCACTCTTTTTTTTTTTTTTTAAAAAAAAAAAGAAAGATGCAGTACAAGAATTGGGTGGCCAACAGTGAGGTAGATTTAACAAACTCTGTCACATATTCGTAAATTTTGGTTGTACTATACTTGTAGATCTCTCATAACAGTTATTTGATTGGAATGATAATGGTGATTGCAACTTATGGTGATAGAGTAGGTGATGTGTATCGCATTACTGCATGTGTCATAGCTGAGATGAGCTTGTACAAATGTGTTTGCTGTTAATAGCTGGACAGATTCTGAAAGCTGATACCATATATCACTAAAGCAAGTAATGATTCTATAAGATGCCACATAATCTTTCTCTCTTCGAAATGCTGATCACTTAAAACTGTCTACATTGCTTACTGGGATTTAAATAGGCATTATCACTAGTTCCTACCATTTGAGTCTTTCCGTTTGTGGGATATGGAACAAATTTTAGATGTCCTGTTCAGAAAACAACCAAATTCATTAGAGAATATAGAGGGTACAAGTATGATTTATAAAAATGAAGTGGAAGTGGTTGGGGCTTGTAGGCAGATCAGTGCATGACATATGGACCAAGGCAGTACATCTTTTTGTGGATTACAATACTAATGGATTACATACTAATGGAATACAAGTAGATGAGATTGGAAATCTCACAGGAGCAGTAGAATTACATATCACTGAGTCTGAAATGTATCAGAAAGTCTGTACAATACCTTTATTGGGCAGTGGATGTCAAATGGCTGATAATGATCATCATTAGGTAAAGTTTTGTGTAATGTAAATGCATGGAAATTGTATGACCTTGACACAATGAGGGAAATGAGAAATGTTGAACATTATAGGTTGTCAGTACTTCCAACAAATAGTGAAGTTGAGCTGACAGTTCGGAGAAACAACAGATTTACTTATGGGATTGGCAAACAGATTTATGTGTGCCATTAACTGAAAGACATAAGCATTTTTTTCTATTGACAGATTACAGGGCTGCCTTTCAAGTTTTGACAGAAATCATAAATGGAAAATGTTTCGAGATAAAGTGTTTTATTGTTTCCAAGGATCCACCTTGGTACAACAAACATATTAGGAAGTTGCTGAGAAAGCAGAGAATTTTGCACAGTCGTTTTAAACATAGTCACTGCCCCGCTGACAAACAGAAATTATGCGAAATGAAAGCAGCTGTCAGGAGGACAATGAGAGACTCTTTTAACGAATTTGAAAGCGATATTTTATCTGCAGATTCTAAAAATAACCGTAAAAAATTTTGGTTGTACGTAAAATGTATGAACGCTACAAATAATTCAATACCTTCTGTTGCTGACAGTACGGGTCATGTAACTGATGATGATAAACAGAAGGCCGTAATTCTATGCCTAGCTTTCAAAAACTCATTTACGATAGAGGACTGCAGCACCATTCCCCCTTTCAATTATTGAACAAATGAAAGGATGGCTGAAATAGTGTTTAGTGTATCCGGGATTGTAAAACAGTTAAGATCCTTAGACGCCAGAAAGGCACCTGGCCCAGACACTATCCCCATAAGATTTTATGTTGACTATGCAACAAATATAGCACCATTCTTATCCGTCACCTATCAGAGATCATTGCAGTAAGTTCCACGGGACTGGAAGAAGGCCCAGGTCATAGCAATCTACAAAAAGGGTAGAAAATCGGATGCACATAATTACTGGCCAATTTCACTGACGTCTATTTGTTGTAGAATCATGGAACATATTTTGTGTTCAGACATAATGACCTTTCTAGACTCTGAGAAGCTCATCTGCAGAAACCAGCACCATTTTAGGAAACAGTGGTCATGCGAGACACAGCTGGCCCTCTTTGTGCATGATATACAACAGGCTCTAGATACCGGCTCCCAGGTTAATGCTATATTTCTCGACTTTCGAAAGACGTTCGACTCAGTTCCACACTGTCGCTTGCTACAAAAAGTGTGCACTTACGGTCTATCCAATGACATATGCAGTTGGATAGAAAGTTTTCTAACAGACAGGGAGCAGTATGTCGTCCTGAACAGGGTAACTTCAACAGAAACAAGAGTAACTTCAGGATTGCCCCAGGGCAGCGTAATAGGTCCTCTGCTTTTTACAATTTACATAAACGATCTGGTTGATGATATTGACAGCGGCCTTAGACTGTTTTCCGATGATGCTGTAGTCTACAGGAAAGTAGTATCACACAAAAGTTGTGAACAAATCAATGAGGATTTGCAGAAAATAAATGTGTGGTGTAATGACTGGCAGTTATCTCTCAATATTAGTAAGTGTAACCTACTACGAATAACAAGGTGAAAATCCCCATTAATGTATGAGTACAAAATAAATGATCGGTCTTTGGAAGCGGTAACATCAGTCAAGTATCTGGGTGTGACTATTCGAAATGATCTCAAATGGAATGATCAGATTACACAAATAATGGGTAAGGTGAACTCTAGATTGCGGTTTATTGCTAGAATCCTGAAGCAACACAGTCCTTCAACAAAGGAGATAGCTTACAATACGTTAGTTCGTCCAGTCTTAGAGTATTGTTCGTCTGTTTGGGACACTTACCGGTTGGGTCTGATTCAAGAGATTGAGAAGGTCCAAAGAAGAGTGGCAAGATTTGTGACTGGTACATTTAGTCATCATGAGAGCATTACAAATCTCATAGAAAGTTTGAAGTGGGATACACTTGCAGATAGACGACGCACTAAACAGAAGGGGCTGCTCAGTAAATTCCGAAATCCAATCTTTGCAGAGGATTTAGAGCATATATTATTACCACCAACTTTCAAATTGCATAATTATCATAATTCGAAGATAAGGGAAACAAGTGCTCGTACTGAGGCATTCAGACAGTCGTTTTTCCCCCACGCGATCCGTGAGTGGAACAGAGGGGGGGCAAATATGACTTTGGCGTGAATTGTGCCCTCCGCCACATACCACTTGGTGGCTAGCAGAGTATATAAGTAGATGTAGATGTAGATGTAGAATAGTTGTCTTTAACATTTATAGACCTTTGTATGTGTTCATACCAATTCTGAAAACTTTTTTCTGCTCTGACATTGATACCTAAAAATACATTTTTGAGAGGATTCAACAGCTTCATTAAGTGATGGGAATCACTGTCCACATATTTTTCAATTGACTTAACAAACAAAAGAATAAAATCATTAGGCTGCAAGTCAATTGAACAGGGGCAATGAGAGACCAAGTCAATGTTTTTCTTCATCAGATAATTGTTTGACATACTGTGTGTGACACAGTGAAGAATGATGTGATGTTTTTAGTAGCTTTCTCGTACTGAATGGATGGTTTGTGCCAAAGAAACAATTGAATATCAATTATTTTTTATCTTCTAAAGCAGTGACTGTGAGACATTCTGTGTAACCGAAGGAACGAGCAATAATTTTGTTGGAGGTGCTTCATGAGGGAGCCTGTGTTCATTGAGGAACACTCAAGACAGTCAATTGCTGCTTAGTTTCTGGCTTGTACTAATTTATCCAAATTTTTTCTCCTGCTGTGGTGTTGTACACAGATTCTGCATTTTCTCACTTGAATTTTTGGAACATTTCCTTACACTAATGGATACAAGCTGATTTTTTTAACTTTGGTCAAATTGTATAGAACTGGTTGTGACCAGATATTTTATACATTAAGCGAATGCCCTGCAGTCTATGGACACCTCTGTCTCATGGAAAACCATGTGACAAACCTCTTCAGTTGTATGATAATTTTTCTTCAGTTAGGGTTGTCACTCATAATATCCTCTTCAGACAAAATTGTTTCTGCAATGTGACTGTAAGATTTTATCATTTACTTATTTGACGGTTGTGATTTTGGCTTTAGAGCCATTTTATAAAGTTCAGTCCCGAAAAAAGACAGTAAATATGAAATGTGTCTGAATGACATGTCATCATCAAAATACTGTTTGTAATATTTTAATGACAACATGTCATTCAGACAAGTTTGACATTTACTAACCATTTTTCACAGTTGCACGTAAAACTCAAAAGTCGAAATCATGATAGTGAAATAAATTTCTAATAAAATTGTACAGTCAATTGGCGGCAATGATTTCATTAAAACATTCTTCAATCATTCTGCACACTGCATAATTTTTTTATAAAATGATAATAGATTCTTGTTGTTCTTCACAATATGGAACATTGACAGAAGCACAACTGGGACAAAATTCTGCAAAAACAACCTTACACAATTTTTTCAGAAGGTTATTGATTACCATATGCTGAACAAGTTGGTTCAAGGCATTGTTGTTGAGTTAGGCTTTTATGAAAATCATAAAACATTATCCAGTGAATACCATCACATGAAACTTCCATTTTTGTCACAACACTGTTTCTTCAGATGCTTATTGTGAAGAATCTACTTGGCCTGTTTCTGAGCTGCAATTAGTTTATCAGTAACAAATGACAAATTTTAAAACAATAACGACATCACATCTCAGTAGCACCATGCAATGATTGTCTGTAGAAACATAAAAGGCAGTCTTCATATTTCCTGTCACAGTAGTCCAAGGTATACACTTTCAGTCCATCAGAAAGTGTCACATTCCATTGTGAGAGTCTGTCTAATAAGCCTGAACTATTCTGTTATGTGCAATACAAAATCATATGAATGTGTCTGTTTTTAACATGACCTCCTCCTCTTCATGAAATTTAACGTTCCACAGATGTGGTGTAATGAAGTCATTTCATACCTTTTAACTCAACGCAGAAGGAATAGAAGTGGAAGAAAGTATGTCCACATAACTTTTCTAGTTAAGTAATAGTCTTCATAGGAAAGAATTGACTGTAATAGTTGAGGAAGCTTAAAGTAAATCATACTAACACTACATATTGCCATTTTTATATCTGTTTATTATGTATTTTTGTCTCCAAATTCAAAACCTCATTCCTCGTATGTCAAACCAATTAAATCCTCACAAATAACTACTTCTCCTTTGAGGAAAAGGTATAGAGATAAATCCATGCCACAGCCATGGGCATCCGGCAACCATCCTCCTGTGCCAGTTTGTTTATAGGCTGTCTAGAGGAAAGGCTCCAAGTCTCCCAAAACTCCAAACCCCTTGTCTGGTTCTTGTTCATTGACAATATCTTCATGATCTGGACCCAGGGCCAAAATAACCTATCCTCACACCCCCACAACCTCCATACCTTCTCCCTCATTTGCTTCACCTGGTCCTTTGCAGCCCAAATGCCCCCTTCCTGGACATTGACTTCCACCTCTCTGATGGCTCCATCCATACTTCTGTCCATATCAAGCCCATAAAACATCAACAGTACTTGAATTTTGACAGCTGTCTTCCTTTCCACACCCAAAAATTTCTCCCATATAGTCTGTCTACCCACAGATGGTGAATGTGCATTGTTGAGAAATTCCTTGCTCTGTATCTACATCTACATCCACACTCCGCAAGCCACCTGATGGTGTGTGCTGAAAGTCTCATGAAGGCCTTCACAGACACACACTATCCCTCAAATTTATTCCGTAGTCAAATTTCCCACACCATATGCTCACACACCCCTAATCCTCCCGCCACCCCCAAGAACCAGCTGAAAATAAGCACCCCCTCATCACCCAACACCATCCCAGATTGGAACTGAACCACATCATTTGCTGGGGCTTCAACTATCTATCACCCCTCTATTTGGCTTGTACACTGTGGAAGACCCAAGTGCAAGATCTGTTCAGTTCATCCATCCAGCACATCCTGCTTCAGTCACATCACAGGTTTATCTTATCCCATCAGAGACAGGGCCATGCATGAGAGCAGCCGTGTCATACTGGAGTTCTGAAATTTCTGCACAGCACTCTACATTATCTGGTCAAAAGTGTCTGTACACACATTAATGGATGTCAGTATGGAGAGTGTCCACCCTTTGCCTTTATGACAGTTTGGTGGGGGTATGGCAGCGCATTCTTCATCAAGAGCCAAAACAAGAGAAGGTAGTGATGTTGGATGCTGATATTCAGAGCAAAATCGATGTTCGAACTTGTGCCAAAAATATTATATTGGATGCAGATCTAGACTCTGGGCAGGCCAGTGTATTTCAGGAATTTTATTGGCCAAAAGCGATTGCCTTACAGGTGTTGCTTTATGACAGGATGCATTGTCATGCTGATACAATCAATCAATGACTACAAGCTGTTCCTCTACAGTTCTCTGTACAGAATTGGTAAAATGTGTTCATATTCTTCTGCATTTAATGTTCTTGTAAGTTCAGTAAGAGGAAGCCTAAAAAAAAAAACCCATATCGTTACACCACATACTATCTACTTCACTGTTAGCACTATACATGATGGCAGGTAGCGTTCTCAATTCGTTCGCCAAACCCAAATCGTTCCATCAGATTGTCACAGGATTTAGCAAGATTCATCACTCCACTCACCCACTGCCAAATGGTATAGCTCTTTACACCACTTCAGGCAGCACATAGCATAGACTACAAAAATGTATGGCTTATGAGAATCTGCTCAACCACTGCACCCCATATTAACTCACTGTACACAATCATTGTGTTAGTTGGACTGCTGGTAGCACTTCAGAACACACAAGTGATTCCTTCTCCTGATTTCGTGTGACTTTTTACAACCAAACCTCCATGATGCCCGACGGTCCCTGTCAATGAGTCAACAAGGTCTGCCTGGTTTTGGTTTAGCTGTGGTTGCTCCTTGACATTTCCAATCGGAGATTAGATAACCAACAGTCTACTTCGGCAATTGTATAAGGGCTGAAATGTCGCTGATGGATTTATTATCTATGTAACATCCAATGACTAGTCCACATTTGAACACACTGAGTTCTCCTGAGTGACCCATTCTGCTGTTACTGCTTGTCTACTGCCAAGACAATACTCTCCGCCTTCTTTTAAACTGTCATGTTTGTTTTTTGTGACATCGAGGGGTCAGTCCACATTACATGGGGATGTCAGAATCCTTTTGATCAGATAGTGTATGTGGGCATGACATCAACCAACTGTCCACCTGAATGAAGTGCCACCATCTGTGGCCAAGAGCAGAGTTGACCACCCAGTGGTGGAGCATGCTGCTGAGCAGAACATGTTGGACTTCAGTGGCAGCTTCAAAGCCTGTATCTTCTTGATTCATCACCAACCCCCCTCCCTACACTACCACCAATGCAGCATCTCTGAACTACAACTACATAGATGGGAGTTGTCCTTGCAATACATTTTTTATTCTTGTAATGCTACTGGCCTCAGTCTCCACTAGCCCCCTGCCCCACATCCACTTACATCCTATCCTGGGTCTCTAACTTCATTTAACTCTTCATCTGTTGTGTCAACTCCTTCCATTCCACTTACTGACATCATCATTGGCAGTGAATGAATTTGAGTGCCGGTACCCACACATTGCATTCCTGCTCTATACAACTGCTGCCTCTCACTCGTGCATTCCTATACCTTTCACATCCCTCCGAGCCACCTGCCACCCTTCTCCAGCTCTCCTTCCTGCTGTCTGCTTCCTTTACCTCCTTGCCTACTCCAGCCAAAAGTCCCTCATCCCAGTCCACTTGTAGAGCTGCAGTCCTGTGTGTGTGTGTGTGTGTGTGTGTGTGTGTGTGTGTGTGTGTGTGTGTGTGTGTGTACTCTAGCTGAGAAAAGGATTCATCCAAAAATTTTAAGTGTCTGTTGATGACTCAACACCTCAACTACTCAGTGAGTTGTTACGTTTACCAGTAAATTGTTTGATTTAGAGAAACCGTAGAAATCATAAATCCAGATGGTGCAATGAGGATTTGAACTGCCATTCTCCTGAAAACAGGTCCAGTGTCTCACCACTGTGCCACCTCACTTTGTGTATGTTTTAAGTGGAGGTAGGAAAAAACTTACAGAATTTGAGCAGTCCCTATAATTTGCATATTGTTATGTAGACATTACACAGAAGACAGTGACATACACTAATATTGATACATCATACATCACCTAGGTATGGCATTGTACACCATTTCCTGCAAACAGTGGAAGGTGCAGCAGATGGTGCATTCCCATGTCCAAAGAAGGTTTCAAAGAAGAGTTAAATACGACAAAAATTTATTGCCTCAACCAATGGCTACAATCTTGCCTTATTGACCAGATCTTGCATAGGTAGCAAAATTTGAAAATTATGCCCTTCCTCTATGCCACATCTGCTGCCCCTTCCGGTGTGTACAGGAAGTGGTGTAAAATACCGAATCTGGGAGATGTATCACAAATTGTAGCAAAAACACTGAAATCTTGCAACTATAGGACTTCCTACTATGTGAAGAACACCACGGACCAGTCTATTTTCAATATGAAGGATAAGACCTCATTACTAGCCAACAATGGAGTAAACAAAATTACTTGTTCTGCTTGTGATAAGTTTTATATTGGTCAGTCAGGAAGAGACATAGAACTATGCTGGATGAACATGAATGAATCTAGCAGTTGCAGAATTATGACTCCCGATTTTTATAAATGAAATACACAATTTTAGAGACTTTATTGGTCTCATAAAGATATGATTTTATGTATGTGGATTGAAGCTGTGAGTGAAAATTTGTACCAAGACCAGGAATTGAACCCAGGTCTTCTGCTTACTAGGCAGGTGCTTTAACCACTAAGCCACTTTGACACTACAGTTCACACACCTGCACCGATTACCATGGCACACCTTCCTCCTCAATCCAAATTCTCAATGCCAGCCCAGTCTACTTTAAATACCCCCTCACACATGAACAAAATTACCTAGGCTCTCCATGTTTCGGAATAGCATTTCAGCAATGAACATAAATGGGGGAATCTGCCAGAAAGTCCAGAAACTCAGCTGCAGGTACTTATAGAATACCTCAAGCAATGAACATAAATGGGGAGATCCAGCTTGAAACCCAGGTTAAGATACGTATACACAGATGGAGTCATTTTATTTGTATAAGTAGCTGCACCTGGGTTACAGGCTGGATCCCCCATTTATGTTCAATGTGAAGGTGCTATTCCATAACATAGAGAGCCTAGGCAATTCTGTTCATGTGTAAGGGGGAATTCAAAGTAGACTGGGCAGCAATGAGAATTTGGATCAAGGAGGGAGGCATGCCAGGGTAATCCATGCAGTTGTGTGAATTGCTGTGTCAAAGTGGCATAGTGGTTAACACACCTGTCTAGTAAGCAGGAGACCCAGGTTCGATTCCCAGCCTTGGTACAAATTTTCATTTCATGCTTCAGTCTATATACATAAAGACTCCAAATTTGCTGAACATGTACTGGGTGAGGGCCAAAACTGCCAGCACAGTCCCATGTCTTTCACTTATCAAATGGAGGCTAAAACTCAATCTGTTGGAAGTCCTGGAATTCGACAAACACCCTGATGTAATCGTAAATGACTGAATACAGCTTAATACTTCCCCTCTTCTAAACTTCACATAATCCTCCCATTTTTCTATCACTTCCCACACTGCCTATGCCTACATATCCTTCCATTTCCCTGTATATCTAAAAAGAAAGATGATGAGACTTACCAAACAAAAGTGCTGGCAGGTCGATAGACACACAAACAAACCCAAACATACACACAAAATTCTAGCTTTCGCAACAAACGAAAGCTAGAATTTTGTGTGTATGTTTGCGTTTGTTTGTGTGTCTATCGACCTGCCAGCGCTTTTGTTTGGTAAGTCTCATCATCTTTCTTTTTAGATATATTTTTTCCACGTGGAATGTTTCCCTCTATTATATTCATATCGTGTCCCTGTATTTATTGATTTAATTATACTTTATTTAGATTGCCTATGTACTCCATATCTTCTGGTGTTAAAATTGTTAATTATTTCTTTTAATTGGTTTCTGTATCACTTTCCACATTTAATAGTTCATGAAGTAGCCTTGTAAACTACTAATTTTATTTTATTTTATTGGGTTTGTTTATGCAGGCACAGTTTTAGAGTTTATTGTTAATGTGTTTCCTCTTTGCTCCCATTATATTCATTTATTATACAAACTTTTACTTTTAAAAATACATTACCAGCTCACTGTCAAAGATGTCATTTACTGTGTATTTTTGACTCAGTCTAGATGTTTAACATCTTTTTCAATGTTGTTTACAAACTTTGCAACTTGTTTCCAAACACTAGTCAGTTCAAGTCTGAAGATGGCCTTGTAAGTCGAAAACCAGTTGACCCAATAAATTAATGCTGTAGCCCATTACAAAAAGTGAAAATCACTATATTGGTTCTGTTGTTCTACCAAGTACCGACGGAAGGAGCGGTTAACATGATATAAAAATGGAGATTTTAAAACACAGTAAGTTAGAAAGTTGGATGTAACTCTCCTTCTGAATATTTGTTTCAACATGCATTGTATAACATTTGGTAATGAATGCCTGAAATTATGTTCATTTTACATTATGGATAATAGCTGAGACATCAGCAATAATAATGATGATGAAGAGTTCACTTGATTCTGTATGTCTACTGCTTCCTGTGATTTTATTGTTCTTTCTTTGTATGCTGTGTAATGCCTGTGGGAGGGCTAATATATTGATCTACTTATCTCTCAGTTTGAGTAATCTCAATTAGTTTATCTTGTAACTGAGCATATATCTCTGACGGGGCTGTCAATGTCTTTGATTTCTTATGAGTGTATTTAGTCAGTGTACTCAGCTGTTCTGAAAGTTTTCCTCTCACTTCATTCAGTTCAACTTGGAAACGAAGAAGAAGAGATTGTAATAATTTATGAATTCATCATATAAGTAGTCTGTAAGTGGTGTCTTTTGAAGATAGGCTGCCTGTCATCGTAACTCTTTCACTGGAGTGCAGTCTGCCTGATGCTATCCTCATTGTAAGGTACAGCTGCTTGAATAATTTTTCAGTTGTTAATCCAAAACATTAAGCTATGTTTTGCAACAATTATGAGGCTCTATCAGAAAATAAACGATGACATTGAATGCAGATCCTATCCCACCCTACAGACTTGCCAGTTATGTCTCCTTCCTGCCATAGTCTGAGCTGTGTGTCTTTATTGTAGAGACATAAATGCCATAATAGAAAGTCCCTGCATAAATGAAATCATCGTATTAGTTGGATTTTGAATGCACAAAATTTATCACTGAAGTATTTTAAAATGCAGTAATGAATCTTCTGTGATAAAACTGGTGTCATGTTCAGTGCCTACAAATGTGTACAAAAATGTGAGGGCAATTCTTAAGTTGCTTTATAGTGCTTAACTTGGGCAGTTGATTCATTCTCTCTTTTTTTATGTGGTATGACTGCTGAGAAATTGGTTACAAACTGAACTGACTTGAAAGGGTGAGTGATGACCTCAGCAATAATGTAGTCAAATACCAACGCATTAAACAACTCCCCCAGTATGTATCATAGCTTTTGATACAATAGGGGGTGAAGTTAACTACTGTAGCTGAACACATCTACATATTAGCTTCATCTCCTTTTCAGAGAATGAGATGAATAATGTTCTTGAATATGCAACATATGAGTGGCATGCACCATGGAAGATCACAGAATTGGCCTTTACATCATTTGCATAAAAAAATAATTAATCCTTGGAATAAAACAGATTGCTTCCTGAAATTTCTCAATGATGGTAAACTAATGTCATACACTGTAATAATGACAAGGTAAAAGGTATACAAGCAACTTCTTTTATCAAAGGATGTCAGAAAAGGAGGTCTAAATTAAGGCCTTCCTTATCTTGGTACACACATGCTGTTTGAACAACTGATATGATTTTAAAACATTAATGGACTTTACAAATAACAGACATATTTATTGATGATTTCTGATGATTCCACAAATAACCTTCAGATTTTTTTATAACATTCAGGCTGGGGAGAAAAGTGATTTGAGATGTATTCTACACTTAATGATGAAACAAAGAGGGGCTTCTTTCTTGCAAGAACACTATTTTCGTTTTATTTAATCACCAAACATGTTTAGTCATGGTTGTGACATCTACAGTGGTTTTTTTCTTTCTTTTATTGTTTCTGAAATACATACATACAAATTTTATCTATGCTAGGAATATACTGACATCAGATTTTCTTGTTTAGATTAAATACGTTGTTTTCTTTTTTTAAAATTGTGTGTGATATATGCTTGCAAACAAAAATCCATAATTCTACGTTAATACAGCATGTCATCTGCAACACATGGTTATAAGACCAGTGTCTAAATTGAAGTTTTGTTTAGAACATAACTTCTAGACTATGTATTGTGGTAAAATTGTGGCATATGCACCTTTTTGATGTTTGCCATTGCAATAGTTCACCTGTTCTGTTAGTTGGTTATTAGTTGCCTGCTAAATGTGTTGTTTTTACTTTTTTATGTTTGAATTGACTTGTTGGTATCAGTAAAATTTTGTGAGGTTTTCTTTAAACTATTTGATGTGGTTTGCAATTTATAGATTGTGTTACAGATGTAGATCAGCAATGACTGAAGTGTACTCACACTCATTGGCAAATTCTGGATGCTACTACATTGCTATGAATTACACATACTTTTCATTGCACTTGTAAATGTCAGATAAAGTGTTGACAGTCATTTGCTTTACTGTTTTGTATTTGTTGATGACCATGAAGTTTGAATTTGTTCAGATATGTTTTCATTGTGTGTGTGTGTGTGTGTGTGTGTGTGTGTGTGTGTGTGTGTGTGTGTGTGTGTGTGTGTGTGTGAGAGAGAGAGAGAGAGAGAGAGAGAGAGAGAGAGAGAGAGAGAGAGAGAGAGAGAGAGAGTTAGAGAGGGGGTGGAGGGGAGGGGGGTAAGTGGGTTGGCGAACACATGCGCACGAGTGTTGTTTAACAGTTTGCTTTGGATGTTGGGTAATGTTCCGCTGCAGAGTACTGTTTGATCATTGCTGACTTTTCTGCTCATTATGGTAGCTTCTTGGTGTATTAATTTTCTTCTGTTGGTAATAAATGGTGCAGATGATTAAAGAATGGAAAATCCAAGATAGAATAACAATATTATGAAAAGGATAGATAATTACTCACCATATAGAGGAGATACTGAGTCACAGACAGGTACAACAAAAAGATTGCTATAAATGTGAGATTTCGGCCAAAAGACCATTGTCTAACATAGAAAACACACACACATTCATGCAAGCACAACTCATACACACGTGACCTCTGTCTCTGGCCACCGAGGCCAGGCCTGTTTTTTAATTTACTTTACTTACTTTTTCATGTCCAGTGCTGTCAATGTTTCGGCCCAATACTGGTCTAAGTCAAAAGCTTCAGGCTTTCTTAGCCAGAGGTCATCTAGGGACCAATGTGCAGGATAGTTTCAGCACATTAAATGTGCAATGTTTTGTATTTCTCCACAGTTGCGCTTTTGCCATCAGGTTCTAATAGGCTCCATTTTATCAGATTGATTTTTACAGAGGATATACTATTTCTGACACAGTTTATCATTTTCTACTACTTGTAGATCAATTCATCATCACTTGGTGGATGTTCTGAAGTAGGGTAGCCGACAGGGAGTTCATCCAGGGTGTAATTGAGGGACCATTATCTTGATTGTAGGCATTTTAATCTATCAAGGCTACCATGTAACGGATAGCGTTCATCAAATGTCTCTTTAAACTGCTCATTATGTTCATGAGCTATCCTATGAGACTTGGGACTGCTGAAACCTGAAGCTTGGTAGAGCTTTTCCAGTGGAGTGGGCTTTATGCTTCCTGTGACCAGTGTACAAGTTTCGGTAAGGCTTACATTGATCTTCTTTTCATGTGCTGATCTAGACGAGACAAGACATGCAGACTCAGCTGTGGGAAAGCAAAGTTCTAAAGCAGCAGCTACCCCCCCCCCCCCCCCCCCCCCCGCCCAATGATGTTTGTATGTGAGAGACCTGTCAAACGCACTCTGAGGTGAGTCGGCTGGTCTGTCCTCAAGGGTAGAACCATTCCAATGAATGCACAGCTTTGTGTGTGCTAAACACATATGCAGATGAAAAGCACAAACTGTCATTTTAGTAGGATTTGATTTGAGAGAGTTGTCATTGTAATATATTGACATAGCTTTTGGAGTATTAGGGTATTCCCCAATTTTACCTCTACTTCATCAAAGATTCTTCCTTACACTGTGATACACAGATCATCAGCATAGAGAAAATGTCTCATATCTTTAGTTATTTCCTGATTGTTCATATATATAGTGAACAGGATGGGAGCCAGAACATTACCCTGAGCAATCCATTTTTCTTCCTCCAGCAACTTTTTTGCCCTTTTATAGTGACACACTATTTTCAGTTCTACAGCAAGAATTCTATAATTTTTTTTAGTTGATGGTCCCTAATAATATCGTAGATTTTAAGTAATAGTTTTCGGTGTTTACTGTATTGTGCGCTGTCTGACTTGGCTCGACCAGAGCCAAGACCCTTATTAATTTACTTTCACATCCCCCTGTATATGCTCTATGAGTTCAAGATCTGACCAGTACAAGATTTACCTGGCCTGAAGCCAGCTTACTGCTGGATTAACTTTGATCAATTCTGTTATTGTTTCGATTAAGGATCAGCCTTTCATGAAGTTTGAAGAGGTGCCGTAGAAGGGACATGGGCCAATAGTTGCTTGGTGGGTAAGGCTGTTTTTCCTGGTTTTATGAGTGCTATTACCTTGGACTTCCTCTGTAGTTTAGTGATTTTTAAAGGTTTCTTGGCAGTTGCTAAATTGGCTTAGCACCCAATTTTTGGTAATTGGTCTGAACTGCTTAACATGTTCCATAAACACCTCATCAACATGAGCTGACTTCCAATTTTTCATAGAGTGTATACCCTCATTGAGTCCTCTCATTATGAAAGGAGACGAGAAACGACGGATTTATGTGTGGATATCACATTGTAACTTGCTTTTCTCACATTTTTTGTTGGGCTTCCCATTCAGTAGTATTTGATGCGCAGTTTGATTACATCTTACTATAGCAATTTCTTTGCTTTCTTTTGATTCCACATTGAGCTTTCTGAACAGATTCCACACAGTTTTGCTGCTATGTGAGTGTCCATTTTCCTCCGAGGTTTCAACCTTTTTCTTTTGCCTTGTTTCACTTGGTGCTCTCATAAGAGTTGTGCAACAAGCCCTATTGTCTCATCACTGGAAGGGTCTTTGAGTACAATTCTTCATATGTCACTAAGATATTTTTGGTCCCCTCAGTATGTCCAGGTAAGAAGATCTGTCTACAGCTTCTTGCAATGTGTTTTTTTGACACATTATGGAGAATTTGTACAAAAAGTGTTTAGTTCTCAAGTACAGAATTTATGTCATTAATTTCCTTGTCTAATTCCCAGGAGAAATCTGTCCATGTGGCTTACAGTGAAGCCGTACTGTTTCCACTAGGAAACTGAAAGTAGAAGTAATAAACATCATCTTACTTAACTCATGTGTTTTTTAGACCTGTCTTTAATATATTATTGAAAACTATTATTTTTTCAGCAACTGTAGTATATATTTCAGAATAAAATTCAGTCATCAGTTGCAAAGATATTGTTATCTCACTTTACCATTTTCAACAAATTAATTTGTGATCTTCAGAAGTCTATAAAATAATGGATATTATAAATCATTAGGCCAACACTCGACAAAAATAGCCTTACTGTTAAGAAATACACTACAATCCTGTTTCTAGGTGGCATTTTGTATCGTATAGCTAATTTGTTTAAAAAATATGACATCATTGTGTCCTTTGTCACTAATAATGTCATCAAGTTGATCATTATATGCAATGAGAAACCTCCAACTCACAAATTTCTCAGATCTACGGTGTATAATAGAGCTCAGAGTTTTTATATAGGACAGACAGGGAATGTACTAAGACCAGCTTTTGTGAGCACCTGCTCAACAAAGACAGTAAAAATTCATGTGAGTCAACTTTTAAAGAACATCTAAAATAAGAAAGATGCTTGTCTCCACCATCCATGGTTGACATGAACATTTTGCATATGGATGACAAGAGCTAAAAAAATAAACCTTTTAGAAGAATTTGAAATACATAAACATTCCTATCTAAATTCAAAGGCTTTATTGAATGACCAGTTTGGATTGAAAAATAGACACAAGCTTCTCTTAGAAAATGTGAAAATTGGCCCATTCCTTTCAAACATTAGACCTATGTGCCATATTTGTCAAATGTATTATATATAACTTCCTTATATACCTTAGTTATACTCTTATGTTCCTTGCTGCTGATACAACAGCTTGACATGTATGTAGATGAGTTCCATTTGCTGTAAATTATCTATCTGTTTTTACCATAGTCACATACAATTTGTGCATCTTTGGATATATCATGGCATTATACTTCTGTGGAGAAGGTACTGGCATCTGCCAAACCAATACTAAGTAAGTTTCTATAATAAACTTTTTAGAATTGACAAAAAGTATGGACAAGGTCTAATGATTTATAACATCCCCAATTTTGTAGGCTTCTGAAGATGACAGATTGATTTATTGAAACCAGTAAAGCGAAATAAAAGTATCTCTGCAGTTGATGCTGGAATTTTATTCTGAAACAATATTTAACATTTCAGCACATAATCTCTCTTCATTACCATTCACTCTCCAAAACTGTCTGTCTTTCTTTTACAACAAGTAAAACATCACTGGAACTATTTCTTGCACAAATAACACACAATTACTGTGTCTCTTCCCACCTTACACGAGCTAGTAAGAACAAGACAATAATGTACGTATAGACCATAGATTTTAATCATGACATTCACAAAGATGGTTAAATCATTCTCACCTAAATTGACATGTAAATATTACAAAGTTTTTCTAAATAGTTTTTATGCAAATGACTTAACAGAACTGATGTTTATGTCTTTGTTAATTTTGCTGCACAAATGTTAAATTTGTATCCAGTGAATTGATAGTTTATAAGCTATAAAGATGGATTTTTGTGAGAAGCTTCTGTATTATTTATACATGAAGTGATTGATACTGACTGGTGTTGGGGATTTTGTATTATGTATTAGGCTTGATTATGTGACAGCTGGTATATGCTTACTTTGCTGACTTAATCTAAGCCAGTGTTCACTCTTATTAATATTTTCTGTAGGCTATTGTTTGTTCTGTAGGCCACATGTATTCCTTGTTTTCTCATAATATTTACTATACTGTACAGTTGGTTCAAATGGCTCTGAGCACTATGGGACTTAACATCTATGGTCATCAGTCCCCTAGAACTTAGAACTACTTAAACCTAACTAACCTAAGGACATCAGGCAGGATTCGAACCTGTGACCGTATACTGTACAGTATTTTGCTGTCCAATGTCAGGGTGTGTCCTGTTTTCTTGTTGTGTGTGGTTTCCTCATCTTGTCCACTTGATGTGTTCTCTACTACATAATCATTACTGATGTGTTTTATTGTAATACTGTTATGTATGTCTTGTGTCAGTTGCATTTTTTGTTACTGTTGAATTTTTGTACTGTGTTTAGTTAGTAACCATTTTCTGTGGAAATGTGTCTTACTTTTAGATCTCCTGTGAAGGAAGGAAAACATGGGAAAATTCAGCAGAGCTAACGAGAGAGCTGATAGCAGAAGAAATCAGGCATATTATTATAAATTACAAAAGCACCATCAATCATAACAAGACAACCACAGAGCAGAGAACAGCCAAAGACACACACAACGGATTGAAGACACACAGAACAACAATCACAAAAGCAGACAAGGGGAGAATGTTGATTATCTTGTATGAGAGGGACGTTACTGAGAAACCACTGAAGTGCACAAAAAACCAGATTGAATTCTAATACCTAATCAATATAATATAATATATTGAATCACCATGTTGATGACTTAATATGCTAGGTACATGAAACACATAAGCTGCTA
Organism: Schistocerca cancellata; assembly: GCF_023864275.1. Taxonomy (NCBI): domain Eukaryota; kingdom Metazoa; phylum Arthropoda; class Insecta; order Orthoptera; family Acrididae; genus Schistocerca; species Schistocerca cancellata. Next base: position 607,210,868 of record NC_064631.1, on the reverse strand, counting down.
CTACTGTTACACAGACAACAATACTCCCCACCCAAAAACCCGTGTCACTCTTGAAACCAAAATAAACAACTAAAAACACTTTCTCGACATCACAGTAGAAAGCAGAAACCACCAACAACAATTCAAAATATACAAAACACCTACAGCAACCATAACAATAATACACAATGGATCTATCCATACCATAGCACACAACCAGGCCAGACTCGGATACTTCCTACACAGATTGAACAGAATTCCAGTAGATACAGATAGCTGCATGTAAGGACTAAATATAATCAGACAGATTCCCACAGAAAATGGTTACAAACTACATGATCATACAGCAGAGGACACACAAAGTACACAAGATAAAGAAACCACAAACAACAGGAAAGTATGTCACATACTGACATTAGACAACGAAATAACCCACAGAACTAGAAGCACCATTAAACCCCTAATTCCATAAGTAATCAAATTCCTGTGTATAAAACACCATCAAACTTGTGATTACTTTACAAATGAATTTTAAAGTGTTAAATATTTGACAGTGGTCATCTAAGCAAGAAAAAGTTTAGAAAATATTCAAAATTATGTTTATACTCATTCTGAGGGACTGGATGAATGTCATTTGGGTACTTTGCCCCCTGTTTTAAGCAGAAACTAGTTTTCATACGTGTGAATGTGTGTGACATCTTATCTTCTGAACTGCATGTCATACAGTGATATAATTTTTCAGCTACATTAAGTGGTATACATGGATACTGTCTGCAAAATGTATTGTGAGTAGATTAAATAGTAAACAAGTTAGAAATTAAAACACTGTGCCTAATGCTGAAGTTTTAATTCATGAACAGCCAAAGTATAGTAGCGATAAACTTTCTTCCTTTCATATTTTGTCTGGAGTATCAGTGAGGAACAGTTTATCAAAGGTTTGACATTTTGTGTAAGGTTTGTTGGAAGTTGCTAAATGCTCTCAATCTCAGATATTGGATGAATACAACCTAGGCAATTTGCACACCTTAAGATACAGTGCCTCACACTGTATGCACTGTTTTTTTACTGCAATACTTGTCTTATTGCGTTAAACTTTTAACATAAAATTATACCTCATAGAGAATAGATTATGAGTGCATTATAAATTTTTAAATTCAAGCAATAATTAATTGAAATAATGAAAATCAAATATTTGTTACCCCTGGAAATGGCTAGATAGGTAATGTGCGAAATTGTTCATGAACTTCAAACCATGAAGAGGTTAGCCATGTAATAATATAGATTATAAGAAAACAAGGAATGCATGTGGCATACAGAAAAATAATATACTACACAAGAGATTAAAATGTCCATAATTGCCTAAGATAAACTGATCAAAGCAGGTATACACTGAGATGGCAAAAGATATGGGATGCCTCCTAATATTCTGTTGGCCATCTTTAGCCTGGTGTTGCACTGTCATCCATAATTCCATCGTTGTTTGACAACATGACGCCCGTAAATGGCTGCAAGTGGTCACCAAGTAGCCGAAAATAACCATTTCCAGTCAGTGATCCCAACCCCCTCTCTCACCCATCCCCCACTCAACCCACCCTCACAAACCGACCCTCGACATTCCCTCACCCTCCAACAACCTCCATCCCCATCCCACATCCTCCCTCCCACCCTCATCCTCCCTCTTCCCTCCCACCCTCACCCTCCCACTTCCCAGACACCCTGACACTCACCCCACCACCCCACCCTCTCCCAACATCTCCCTCTGCCCTCTCCCCTACACTATAATCCTCCCTCTGCCCTAACCCCGTCGCCGCACCCCTCCCCCCGTCGCCGCGCCCCCCTCCCCGTCGCCGCGCCCCTCCCCCCGTCGCCGCGCCCCCCTCCCCGTCGCCGCGCCCCCCTCCCCGTCGCCGCACCCCCCTCCCCGTCGCCGCGCCCCCCTCCCCTTCGCCGCGCCCCCCTCCCCTTCGCCGCGCCCCCCTCCCCTTCGCCGCGCCCCCCTCCCCTTCGCCGCGCCCCCCTCCCCTTCGCCGCGCCCCCCTCCCCGTCGCCGCGCCCCCCTCCCCGTCGCCGCGCCCCCCTCCCCTTCGCCGCGCCCCCCTCCCCGTCGCCGCGCCCCCCTCCCCGTCGCCGCGCCCCCCTCCCCGTCGCCGCGCCCCCCTCCCCGTCGCCGCGCCCCCCTCCCCGTCGCCGCGCCCCCCTCCCCGTCGCCGCGCCCCCCTCCCCGTCGCCGCGCCCCCCTCCCCGTCGCCGCGCCCCCCTCCCCGTCGCCGCGCCCCCCTCCCCGTCGCCCCCCTCCCCGTCGCCGCGCCCCCCTTCCTGTAGCCCCGCCCCCCATCACCGCGCCCCCCCCACCCACGCTGTGCCCCCCCTCCTGTGCCCCCCCCCCTCTCCGCCCGCCATCACTGCGGTCTCTGATTCCCATCACGGCCTCTCATCTGCTCATGCTCTCACCCCTTGTCCTCTCCCCCAGCCCTGCCCCTTCCTCTTGTTCTCCCCCCCCCCTCTCTCTCTCTCCCTCTCTCTCTCTCTCTCTCTCTCTCTCTCTCTCTCTCTCTCTCTCTCTCTCTCTCTCTCTCTCTCTCCCCCCCCCCCTCACCTGGTCCTGTCTCTAGCCCTACCACTGCCACCCCTCTCTCTCTCTCAGCACCATCTGACCCTCCCCTTACCCCTCTCTCTCTTCTTCTCCCCTCACCCTCCTTTCCCTGTCACTACTCCTCACCCTGCATTGTCATTTCTCGCCCCTCGCTCTCCCTTTTCCCTTACCCCCAATTACAATGAAAACCTGTCCAAGCAACTTTGAACTTTGCAGTCATTACCGAAAACAAAAGCGTGCAAGAAATGGTTGTTGACACTGCATCTGACACACAAATGTGCAGCAGAAAGTGCATGTAAGCCACGGTAAGATAGTAATTTATTGAATTTCTGAATAAACAACATAATTTATAAATAACAAACCACACATAACAATTTTCCAAAACAGAACCTCACAAAATTTTACTGAACCCCACAGGTCACTTTACACACAAAAATAACCACCGCAATACATTTAGCAGGCAAATAATAACCACGTACTACTGAGGACAGGTCAATTACAGCAATAGTAAGCATCAAAAAGGGGTGTATGCTGCTATTCTCCCAGAATACATTGTTTAGAAATTATATTCTAAACGAAAATTCTGTTCAGACATTGCAGATGTCATGCTATATTAACATAGATTTGCGGCTGAATTATATTTGCTTTGTTAGTGCAATCAAAATGCAAAAAAATGGGGGTGAAATGAAGCACAGTTGTAATCTAAACAACAACAAAACCTGATGTCTATGTGTTTCTGAACGAATGAAAGAAAAAAATCTCACAGTAGATCTCACAACTGTGATGAAAAACATTTGAAGATTAAACAAAATAAAAATTGTGATCTTTAATTCATGATTATTATCTGCAAGCATGGGAGCAGTTCTTGAAATTCCATGATGACAGTATTCTATATTTACCTTTTTTGAGATAATCACAGAACCCTTGTAGTCATGTTTAGTTTCCACCACCCTTTTTCATATTACCTAACATAATAGGTGCTTTGTTCACTAGTTGCTGCATATAATGTATGGATTCTGTAGATGCTCAGTAAACCCTGAACATATTTAGGGTTGCAAATGTACCCTGTCAGTGTGTTTCAAGAAGTGTATGTAACTGTTTTTAGCTTTTATTCGTCAGATACATCAAGACATATACTGCACTGATCGTGTCATTCAATATCCTCAGTTAGTGTTAAGGGAGACGTGCACAAGACGGTTCCCCATCCTGGAAGTGCTAATATTTTAAGATTTTTAGAAACATTTCTGGCAAAATTATTGAAGGTATGTGTGCTGACTAAGGCAGATTCAGACATGCTGGAATTGTCGGTAACTGTTGACATTTATTTGCAGAACTTGTATTACAATTTTTTTTAAATTAATGATGCTTTTTTTTCTGAATCAAAAGTAGAACACTCACAGAGTCAAATGCATAAGGGAAGTTTAATGAAAATGAAATAGATGGGAAAAAAATAAATACACTGCTATGAGAGAAGGATAGTCAATTCCTTTACAGAAAAATGTTTGCAGTTGCCTAAAGAACCACAATTGTACATATGTGTGCACCTCTTTGTGGCCATGAGTGTCTTCATTCAGGGTTCCAAAAATACAGTTATCACCTTGAGAGAGATCAGAACTTATGGAGGATGTGTAAAGGTTTCCCAGTGAAACTTATGCACTGTAGCAAAAAACAAAGCAAGTGCCCAGGTTTGTTTCAAGAATGCTGCAGAATTTACATTGGGAAGCCCTTACACATTCAACATACACCCATTCTCCCCATGGAATTCCCATTTCTTTGGAGCCCAGAAAAAAGACATTCATAGCTTTCAATTTACTACAGACAATGATGTGCATGTCTGGGTACAGTCATGGTTCCATACACAACTGTTAACATTTTTCCTTGAAGGCAATGACTGTCCTGTCTCTCAGTAGGATAAATGTTTTAACAGTTATTGCAATTAGTTTTGAAATAATAAACAGTTAATTTACTTTCTCTCTCTCTCTCCGGCTCATTTTCATTTGACTGCCCCCCTTATATACACTATGTGATCAAAAGTATCTGGACACCTGGCTGAAAATGACTTACAAGTTCGTGGTGCCCTCCATCAGTATTGCTGGAATTCAATATGCTGTTGACCCAGCCTTAGTCTTGATGACAGCTTCCACTCTCCCAGACATACATCCAGTCAGATGCTGGGTTTCTTTGGGAATGGCAGCCCATTTTTCATGGATTGCTGCACTGACAAGAGGTATCGATGTTGGTGGCACGAAGTCAGCATTCCAAAACATCCCAAAGGTGTTGTATAGGATTCAGGTCAGAACTCTGTGCAGGCCAGTCCATTACAGGGATGTTACTGTTTTATAACCCCTCCACAGAGGCCGTGCATTGTGAACAGTTGCTCAATGATGTTGAAAGATGCAATCATCATCCCTGAATTGCTCTTCAACAGTGGGAAGCAGGAAGGTTCTTAATACATCAGTGTAGGCCTGTGCTGTGATAGTGCCATGCAAAACATCAAGGGGTGCTAACCCCCTCCATGAAAAACATGACCACTACACATCCTGGCAGATGACGTTCACCAGACATTTGTCATGCTGACAACCTGCCATCAGATTGCCACATTGTGTACTGTGATTCATCACTCCACACAACGTTTTTCCACTGTTCAATCATCCAATGTTTACACTCCTTACACCAAACGATGTGTTGTTTGGCATTTACTGGCGCGATGTGTGGTTTATGAGCAGCTGCTTGACCATGAAATCCAAGTTTTCTCACCTCCCGCCTAACTGTTGTAGTACTTGCGGTGGATTCTGATACAGTCTGGAATTCCTGTGTGTTGCTCTGGATAGATGTCTGCCTATTACACATTACGACCCTCTTCAACTGTCGGTAGTCTCTGTCAGTCGACAGACAAGGTTGGGTTGGCCTGTGCACTATTGTGCTATACGTGTCCTTTAAAGTTTCCACTTCACTATCACATTGGAAACAGTGGACCTAGTGGTGTTGAGGGGTGTGGAAATCTTGCATACAGATGTATGACACAATGGACACTCAATCACCTGACCACATTCGAAGTCCACGAGTTCCGCAGAGCACCCTATTCTGCTCTCTCTCACGATGTCTAATGACTACTGAGGTCGCTGATATGGAGTACCTGGCAGCAGATGGCATCACAAAGCACCTAATATGAAAAACAAATGTTTCTGGGGGTGTCAGAATACTTTTGATCACATAGTGTAGATGTTTATTCATTACTGACCTAGGAAGATTGCAGAAAATCTGAAGCACTTGTGTGGTTCTAGAAGCATAGTTCTGGAAATATAAGTCTGAACCATGAAATATCCAGTTTGGAAGAGCAACAGTATTATGAAAAGAACAGATTAGTACTCACCATAAAGATGACACATTGAGTTGCAGACAGACATGATGACAAGAATGTCACGTATGAGCTTTCAGCCAAAGCCTCCTTTAGAAAAGGAAACCACACACATGTTCACACAGATAAACACACCTTATGAATGCTATCGTTTTCATCCAAAAAGCAACTGAATCTCATCGAATGGCAGCAACAATCTGGAGTGTGACAGGGAAGGGCAAGGTCTAGCAGGGTATGGGTGAGGAAGAGGAATCTATGCTGCCTGGCAGTGTGTGCAGGGACTAGATATGAGAGGACAAGGCTGCCACGTGCAGTGTTGGGACAAGGTGTGGGGGTGGGGTGGGTGTAGGGGGGACGGGGAGCAAAAAGATGATGAGCAGGGAAGAAGAAGAGACCAGTGAGTGCACTGGCAGAGAGCAGCACACAATGAGAATGACAGGACCTGTACTGGGAGGAGGTGATAGGACAGACAGGGTGGAAACTATTGGATGGTGGGTATGGAGACAGTAAATTACCGTAGGCTGAGGCCAGGGTTATTTCAGGAGCAGAGAATATGTTGCAAGAATAGCTCTCAGCTGCACAGGTCAGAAAAGATAGTGGTGAAGGAGAGGATCCAGATGGCCCAGTTTGTGAAGCAGCCATTGAAATCAAGCATATTATGTTCAATTGCATATCACAAGGTGGTCTGCTATGCTCTTTGCCACAGTTTGGCACTGGCCATTCATCCTGATGGACTGCTGTTTGATAGTCATACCAATTTAAAAAGCTCTTCGATGATTGCTGCAGATCTGACGTGGCTGCTTTCATTGATTGCCTGGCCTCTGATGTGGTAGGACAATCCTGTGACAGGACTGGAACAATAAGTGCTGGTTTGGGCAGGCATTATGCCTGGGTTCAGTCTCACGTCCTGTTTCATAAACAAACAAAAAAAGCAGCTGAACCATAAAACTTCCTTGCACATTGACTTTAACATTTTACAATTCTTGGTACTGTAAAAACATGTCTCTGTCGCAGTGGCATCACAGAATCACCTCTGCTCCCTCTGCAAGATACTGGTGTTGTGTGTTCCACACTACATAAATGACATCTCTGAAATTGAATCTCTTGCACTCCAGCACCTGGAGGAGCATTCCAGAAACTGTGTCCATAAGCTATCCAACCCGCTGATGTCCTACTGCCATCTTGGGGCACTACTATCCAACCCCTGCCCTACCCACAGTGTTCCTCCTTCAGTGCCCAGGCCCTGCCTAGTTGACCTTTTCAACTTGTCACATCCCCCAAAACACCCTACCAACACTCGATTAAACCCAGAGTGTAAACAATCCCAGAAAGCTCTTGTTAACCTTTCCGTGGAAGTCTTCAGACCTACAGAAGTTTCAGTCCTATCCATAGGCTTCACCTTCAGCTCTGCACCAAAATTTAATCGTGGTGGGCTTGTCAAAGACCTACTCTTCTTCTCCTAGTCCCTGAGTTGACACCATTCTTTTCACCAATCCCTCCAACCAAATCCAACCCCATCCCAACAGTGAACTCTTCCTCTCCCAGTTGATACCACCATCCAACCATGATCCTCCTCCCCCCCTTTTCCCCCTCCAAACTAACCCCCCTTTGGTCACCTTCCTGGCTTTCCTTACCTCCGACTTTCCCTCACTGTCATGGCCCAGGTGCCATCCTAAGAATACTAACCTTTCAGCAGAACAAAAGGACAACCATAAATTGTCTCAAAACAGATCCTGACCTAATCATCCAAACTGCAGGCAGAGATTCAACAACTGTCAATTTGAATCACAGTGCCTACCTCATGGAAAGTTGCTGCCAGTTATCTGACTCCTCCACGTATAAACTCTGCCAGAGTGAGCCCATCCCAGAAGTCCAACATAACTTCCAAATACCTAGTTCAAGCTTGAAGCCCTTGTCCCCTGAATCTGTTTGCCCCCTCACACATATGGCACCCTGAACAGCCACCTTCTAAGTCCTACCTAAAGTCCACAAATCCAACAATTCTGGATGCCCCGTTGTAGGTGGATACTTTGTTCCCACTGAAAGAATTTTGATCCTCATCGGCCAATATCTCCAACCTATTACCCAAAATCTACCCTCTCACATCAAGGATACCAACCACTTTCTTCATCAGCTCTACACCATTCCCACCTCTTTACCTCCTGAACCTGCTACTCATTGTTGACTTCAAACCCGCTAACTCTTTTGTCTTACAATTTACTAACTATATCCTAACACATGTGCATGTGCTTCTGCTTGTGTGAATGTGTGTGTTTTTTCCCCCCTCTTCAGAAGAAGGCTTTGGCTGAAATTTCACATGTAACACTGTTTTTCATAATGCTTGTCTGCAGCTGAATGTGTCATCTTAACAGTGAGTAACAATGTATGCTTTTCATAATATTGTTGAAGTTAAAGTTTCATGTGCTTCTGACTTACTTTCCATGTGCAGTTGAGTGCATGTGTAACAAACTCTGGAAAAATTGATATTTGTATTTGCATCGTGGTTGAGTTCCAGTCTTCAGGCCTTAGTATCATTAAAATATAAACCAGCCTCTAAAACACCAAATATTAAAGTTTCGTAATACAGAACCACTGTGGTGGTACACAGTTGCAAATAACTGAGTTAAAACTATCATTGATTTCTTGAGTTTTATTATGTGACCACTTCTTTATAACTTGCCTAACAGGTTTTATTGTGTACTCAACTGCCACTGGTAGAGGGTGTTCATGATCATGATTTTTGGCAGAACATATTTTATTTATCACTCATATTGCAAATACAAATTTGATGATTTCTTCTGAATCGTCCTTAGGGGAAACTTCTACATTCTTGGGATTTGCTGTACAGAAAGGATGGAAACTGTTACATCAGTCATTTGTGCAAAGAGACAAATGAAACATATGAGCCTTATCTCAGCATATCTTAATTCATTTGTCAATTAGGGATCAGGCTGGTTGAAATATAAATCAAGGACACTTATACCTCTTAGACTTTAGAGCATAGATGAAGTAATATACCTGAAAATGTACAGTTACACAAGAGTGGGTGTGATGCTTGCAGTTCAATGTATTGGAAGGTAGTTAGTGTCTCAGACAATATTGATCATATTTGTATGAAACAAAATTCATTTTACAAAGAGAAATACAGAGCATTTCAAATTGAAAAAGACAAGATTACAGTTCTTCATGTTGATTTTGTGCAAGTTTCAAAGTTTCCTCTTAAGCTGAACTGTGTTTTTAATTCAACTCGTGTTGTGCTTATTTAGTAAACTATTTAAAAAAAAAAAAAAAACCTATAATTGGTCGTCTTTCAACTATTTCATTTGCTGCCAAATAATCCAAGGTGATACCCCCAGATGTGTTTTGTGACATGGATACAAATTTTTCTGTTCCCTCAATAAATTGTCTGCAGGTTGATATTTCATTATTTAGCAAGCAGGACTCCACAGCTTTTCCCTTTCTATTTAGTTATGCATGACTATGGTGGCGTAATAGACACACAGTGCCAGCCATTAAAACTGCAACACCATGAAGACGGTGTGCAACAAACATCAAATTGGCATGAAATGTACAATGTGTTTGGGTATTCATGTAATTATCATTTCAGCACAACTGCAGAAGTAAGGAGGGCTAATACCACTTATGTTGTGTGCATAAGAAAAGATTACACAATGTGTCTCATTCAGAAATAACATTTGATTGTTGGTTCTTTGCTACAATTTCATGTTATGTTTCATGTAAGAAGGAGAAAAATATACCAGCCTTTTTTCAGAATTCAGTAGCATTAAGATCTTGGCCTAACAAGACAGCGGTTTATCATCCCATGATACAGCTGCTCGTGTTGGTCAGGATCCAATGCATTTTGTGAATTGTGGTTCATTTGTATCATAATGTACATAATTTAAATCATTTGATTCAGGTACAGGATCTTGTGTAAATGTGGAATAGATGGGTTCAAGAGACCACATTCAGTGCCATGCAGCATTCCATCTGCCCTACACAATCATTGTCCATTGATATACTGCTTGCTCAGCCACCCAGGATCACAACCAAATTACATGCCATGACACAGGAAATGGGCTTTTATCTTCCAAGCCAAGTATCCACCTGGACAGTGCAATGATATCTTGAGTACCACAAACTGTCAGCATGGTGACTGTTCATGCAGCTTTCCTTGACAGGCAGCAGAGTGTAGTGTACCAAAACTCATACACACAGTGGCAACACAGGATATAGGAATGGCATGACCTCATCTTTCCTTATTTTTTCTGGTTCTGTGTACAACATTGTGATGGATATACATATAGGTTGAGACCCTCAAGTGAAAAAACAGTTCCAGTAATCCATCATCATTGTTACATGTGCCCAGCACCTGGTGTGATGGATGAGGTGCCACTGATTGCACCACATTACTATTTATGGTTTGTAGCACCAGTAATTTGAACAGCAGCAATTACTTTTCTGATGCGTTAAGACCAGAAGTTGTGCCCTTTGGACATTATCTTTCAACAAGATAACGTATGACACATAGTGCTCATGGTGTCATTACCTACCTCAATGCAGATGGTAGTGACTATTGCCCTGGCCAACATGTTGTCAATCTCTCTCACCCACTGTAAACAGCTAATTTTGCTGCAAAGAGACTGGCTCACCTCCATTTGCCAGCCACTACAAACAATGAACTCTAGCAAACAGATGCAGCAACATTGCATGACATTGTGGTATCTGTCATCTGACCAGAGTTCGGCTTATTGCACAGCCAGGTTATAGCTACTGTTGGTTGCATAGGTGGCAACTCTGTGTACTAAATTTTGCGTCCTGTATACTCTGGATTACAAACAGATTTAACATTTTTGTCCTATTGTACTATATATGCAGAATAAGTAAAATTCTGGTATGTGCTATTCTTCCTGGTGTTGGAGTTTTAATGGCCAGCAGAATCTCTTACGCATCTCATAGTATATACTTTTACATGCCTGTGACAAGTCTGGTATACTCTCTTAAATAAAAGTATGTTTTTATTTACTCCACATCCGTGGGCACTGTTTCACTTAAAAACTGTGGAAGAAGCATTATCATAACCCCTTTTTTAAGATATATTATGAATACACATTTTGTAAAATCTTTTACATCCTTGAGGATCCCCTTACTGTAGGTCTGTGAAGCAAAAAATCAGTCTATTCTAATCTCAGTGATGGAAACTGAGGAACACCACTTATTTTAAATTCAGTTCTGATAGCTGTACTGACATGAATTATACCACATTCTGAACTTTCTAATGCATTTGAAGAGTGGCTTGAGTTCTCTTGTTTTGAATGTCTGCTCAATTTAACTTTGACTCTCCTGTTTTCCTAAGCTAGATTTAAAAGGAAGCAGAATAGAAGTCACATGTTTTACTATTTTGGTGTAATGTTTTGTCTCACTGTCTTATTTTATGGTGGATGAATGAAGTTAAGTCACTGTATTGCAGTTTTCTGGAAGGAAAGCGGTTGATAAACTTTTTATGGTGATGGAAAATCAGATAGCTTGAGTTGAAATAAATGTTACACTGGTATTCTTCAAATTTTTCATCAAGCATAAAGTAATACATGAAAATATACAAAAGGGAAATGATAAACTTAAAAAGTATAAAAAATAAATTAAAATAATGGCTACTAAAAGAATACTGGTCGAGGAGGAGGAGGAGGAGGAAACGAATGGCACTAGCAGAGAATGACTAAACTGATAGCAAAGAAAGCATTCTCTGTCAGTAGAACATTTTCTTGGCTTTCAGTGAATAGCAGCTTACCCTTTAGAATAAAAGTGTTGCGTATCACCTTGAGAAAGCTGCTGTGATATAGACTATGTAATGTGCACTGCGGACAGTATTTGCTTGATCTGTAGTAAATGTCGTCAGTTAATGTGCTGCTTCTTTCTATGTGTGTAAATTTAACAGTGCGAAAGGTAGCCGTCCCTCCAAATTCTGAATCTGGCCATCTATATTATCTGGCAGTAGTGTAAGATGCAGAAGTGTCTGGAGAAAGTACTGTCTTATGCTTGAGTTGTTACAATGCTGTATTTGCTCATGGTCCAGCAGTAAATGCCACACAAAGTAGTCACAACGTCACAAGTTCGAGTCCACTCATTCTGCTATTTTTACAGCTGCATTTTGGCTTTGTACTAAAGATATCAGTCTGATGAAACCTCAAAGATAATTTGCTTTATTTCCTAACCCACCAGTAATAGCAAAACCTTCTGTGAAAGAGCTCATAGCTGCACCAAGATAAGATCTGTTTATGCTCGAGAGTTTCTCACCCAACAGTGGATACTGACCACTGGCAACTAGCCACTTGGCACCACCTATTTGATGCATGCTGCCATCTGACAATGTGAATGCAGTATGGCAGACCTTGGCCACATTTCTGGTCTTTCATTGATAAGCATAAAATTGTTTTGATTGTAGTTTGATTTTGCACATTGAGTAACTTTTATTAATGGAGTGAAACTGTGTAGTTACACAACGTGCATAGGTTACTGTGGATGTATTTATTATTTGTTATTTCCTTATTTGAAGTTTTATTATTTGTCTTGTAGTTACGAATTGGATTTTGTATATTTGAGTCTTACAAACTTTTGTTGTAAGGTTATCTCAGTGAGTTGTAATTCATTAGTAAACATAAGAGGGAAATTAATCATCAACAGTATATTCTCTGACAGTGCCCAGGTAGTTTACCAATTCTGTGCTTGTAGAAATGTACTCGTTCGGAGCTGAAGGTGTTGTCAAGTCAGGTTTGACATGAAATTTTCATCCAGAGATGAATTTTCGTGATAGTTGTTGGATAAGGTGCGGCAAAATGAAGCTTTCAGAGCATGAGAACAGAAGAATGGGTGCATGAGGAATTACTTCCGTAGATTTGTGAAACCAGCAGAGTGCATTGTCGTGGAGTAGTAACACTTGATGCAGCTTTGTTGGTAGTTTTTCTTGCATTTTGACTGAAAAATGCGCCACAGTTGTTGGCAAGAAATGCCAGCCATAATGGATATACCCTTTGGCAGGATTACTTTTTTTCCTTTTTGTATTTTTTTATCTATTTATTTATTTTTGTGTGTGCAATATGCTTTTTGTGCCACCAGCTGCAAAATACTCTATTCACGCTGCCCTTTGCTCAGTTAGATGTCTTTTTGTTAAGGCTCAGCCATTAATTTCTTTGTAAGAAGTTAACATAAAGGCATCATAACTCACCACTAGTAATAATATTACATAGGAATGCGCAATGAGCAAAATGATGACATGCAAATAGAAATGCAGTAATAGCTGCCCCTTTGATTTTTGTTGCTTTGAATTAGAGCATGCAGTTACCTTACACTCTCTTTCTGAACCTTACCTGTTTGATGCAGATGTCATGTGAAGGTTAAATGGTTGCAGCTGATCACTTGAGACCCCTTAAATGGGGAGAATCATTCATGCCAGAATGATCTCTCTTGAAAGAGAAACATCTTTTTGTGATGTCATTTCTTGATAGTACTTGCCCCACGCACAACACAAACTTTTCAAGCTTCCCTTATTACCTTCAGCCCTCTATTAAACTCAGAGTGAACAATATGTTGCAAATGCCAAAACTTTTTCACTCATGGGTCTATTTTACAATGTTCATGAAATTCAAGTATGCAAAATCAATTAGTAACTGCAAGACAAATACTAGAACTTAAAATACATGCGCTGTATTACAGTATGGTTTTCACTTGCTTACTGAAGTTATTGCACACAGAAAATGAAACTACAATAGGAAATATTTTATGCTTACGCATACAAGAGCATAATTATGCCCAAGATTCACTGCACTGTGTTCACCTGGTCGAATGAGAGACGACACCAAGAGGTAGGTGGCATGAGGCTGGTTGCCAGTGGCCACTGTGGGGGGAAGGGAGCTTTTGAGCATAAACTTTTCTGATCTGGATGCTGCCATGAGATCTTTTGTGGAAGGTTTTGCTATTATTGGTGGGCTAGAAACTAAAGCAACTTATCTGTGAGGTTTCATCAGTCTTATGCTTTTAGCAGAAAGCCAAAATCCAGCTGAAAAATACAGGAATGAGTGGACTTGAACTCGCAACTTTGCTGCTACATTGTGTGATGTTTACCACTAGACCACGAGCAGATACAGCACTGTAATAGCTCGTGCAACAGGGAACACTTCCTCCAGGCAATTCCATGTCCAACAGTGTTGCCATATCATGCAGATGGCTGGACTTGACGATTCTCAGGAGTGGCCAGTTTTTGTGCTTCATGTGTGCATAAGAGAGCTTCCTCTGCATTTGCTTTTAGGCAACTGGAGTTCTGTATAAACCCTATGATTTCACTTCTCCCAACAATTACAAAAAATATAGTTTGAAAATGTCAGACAAAATGTAAATAATGTAGGAGTAAAGGAGACAACTCACTAAATAGCAGAAGCATTGATTATCAACAGGTAGACAAAAAATAATGAAAATTTAATGCTCATGTGCATGCCCTGTATTTCATGTGCCTTTCCATGACCATGACCCCCTCCACAACTCACTCCCCCCCCCTGCCCCCCCCCCCTACACACACACACAAAATGGTGTCTTCAGTTAACACTGTGTGTGTGTGTATGTGTGTGTGTGTGTGTGTGTGTGTGTGTGTGTGTGGTGGGCAGGGAGGAGGGGTATACGTATGTGCGCTTTAGCTTGTTAAAGGGATCTGTCCAAAACTAATGAAGTTTCATTCTTTTTTGTTTGCCAGTTGACCATGCAGCACTTCTATTAGTTGGCAAGTTGTTTCCTTTACTCCTTAATACTCACAAGTCATTTTTTGTGTTTCAGTTTGTGTTGACCCGTTATGTATTTTTCCTAAAATTATTTTGTTTGTCCCCTAGAATGAACTAATATTTTGTAGCTGATTAAAATTAGTAAATTGATATTTTTTTCTAAATGATTAAACTTTCAACTCTTAAGTTATATAAATACAGTCCCCTGTTTTAACCTTATTCAGATATACTCTAAAGTTCTTTCAGTCTTATTTTGTATGTATAAAGTCAAATAGCGTAGCCTCATGCTGAATGCTGATATTTTAGAAATTGTGAGACCTAGATCTTAAAAAAAAATTCTGGTCAGTTATTTGTGTCCATAGGCACTTGCTTACACATAAGTTCTTGCTTTAGCTGTAGTTATCTCGGATTGTTGCATTGCAAGGACTGTAGCACTTTTTTCAGGAACAAGCCATGTGAGCCCATAGAACTGATGATTAAAGCTAGGCTGCCATTTATTTTTGTCCGGAATCACAAGATAATTGTTATAACCTCTCTTCATTTCATTTTTTGTATTTGGCATGGGTACTGTTTGATAACAATTGATTCATACATCTTTATTGTCAGCTCAATGAACTTTAGTATTTAAAATACATTTGTGTGTTTCTCTCTCATATGTTTTCATAGTAATCCTTTTGCTTTCTTTGCAGTGGGTTGGAACCACCAAGTGTGGAAGAAATGGATCAGCAAGAACTGAGTCCTTCTGATCAACCACCTATTGTTCGGTTATTCCTGGCACTTTGGTTTGCAATAATCTCACACTCAGAACTAGTTTGCTACTTTGTTGTCTTTTTGCAACAAGTGAAGTCACCTACAATTCTTTCATTGCCATTGCCATTAATGGTCTTCTTGTGGGGAACACTGAGTGTCCCAAGGCCTACAAAAACATTCTGGGTCACCTTGATTGCCTACACTGAGGTAACGTCTAGCTGTAATATGACTATATTGTAAATATTTATGACAAATGGGGTTTGTTTATGCATGTATGAATTTTCTAGTTGCTACTTCTTTAAACCAGAGGGTAGATCATGAGGGACAGTGCTAACTCAATACTGGGTTTTCAAACACTTGTATATGTTAACCCAGTTTGGGATAGTGCATTTGTCCAAAGTCATAGTTAATAGTATGCGCTGTCAGAAACTTTTAGCAGCAGTGATTTCTGAAGTGGGTTCTGAGATCATGAAACTCATGTTATGCTAAGGGATATTCTATTATGGTTACAAAAATTGATGCGTATACTTGATATGGCTTGAGAAAACAATTTTGCAATTTCTTCATGTGACACCAACAAACCCAGAATTTACTCCCATCACCCAAAGTAGTATTCCATTGCTAGGTCAACTTATGTGGTATTCTAGTCCATCCCTATCCAAGCCCTCCTTCAAGTCCTCCCCTTCATGATGAAGGTTCATGACCTGTCCTAAACATTCACCCTTAACTCGTACTGCAGTCAAATCACATAGAAATGTCACATCTTATCAAGAAGAGGCAAAAATGCCACGTTATACAGGGTGTCCTGAGAGACTCGCTTGAATTCTTTACTGTTTGTTGCACCATTACATTAAAAAAAAATACTATTTGTTAAAATGTTGTACAATGCATTATAAGCAAGAAAAACTCTGATAAATTATACATTGTGGGGATGCTTCAGGAGTAAAGCCACATGCAATGAAGACAGAACTAATACTCTTATCCTTATTGAATAATGAACGTAAGATGTCCGTGTTTAACAGTGCTTATCAGGCTATGACTGGAACCAGACAGATAACACAGCTTAGAAATGAAATTACTAATTTGAGATAGAAACAGCTAATTATAATTGTTATTGTAAATCACATCAACATTGACAGTCACATAATAATCCAAATTTTATTTGCTACTTATCACTTTCATATATTTAGATAATTGTCCAAATCTTATCAGGAGCTTTTTTGGCATGTAATAAGGAATCAAGTCAGTTTAACCCATTAGCATAAAGTCTCAAGTTATTTTTTATTTTCTTGACAGAAACTTAAAATCCCAAATATACTCAGGCAGCTGATCATCAGGGCTTATTTCAAAGAAGGTATCATCACTGAAGACATTTCTACTCCAGTCAGTGAGATTCCAGGCTGAAGACATGTCTGGAGACACCTCAGTCAGCAGTGGGATAACAACCTGACAGTCACCTGCCATACACCCCGACAGCCAGGAGTGCTGGTCCGGAGTGCCATGTCTTTTGATAGCAGGAACCCAGTGATTGTCATCCCCAATACCCTTACAGCACAGTGGTACATGGAAGTTATTCTATACTCTGTTTCATTGCCCTTCATGAGAAGCCACCCTTGGCTTACATTTCAGTAAGATTATGACCACCTGCGTGCGCACAATGGGAGATTCTACTGCTTGTCTTTGTGCTTGCCAAACCCTGCCAGCAAGGTCGCCAGATCTCTCTCCAATTGAGAATGTTTGGAGCATTATTGGCAGGACCCTCCAACCAGCTCAGGACTTTGACAATTTAACACACCAGTTGGACAGAATTTGGCATGATATCCCAGAGGAGGACATCTAACATCTCAAACAATCAATGCTAAGGTGAATAACTGCTTGAATAAGGGCAAGAGGTGGACCAATACGTTATTGACTTGCGCCATTTGTGAAGCTCTTCCTCTTGAATAAATTGTCAATTTTTGTGAAATCTTAATCGTTTGTTTGTCCTTACATGTACATCACATCTACCAATCTCAATCTCATTCGGATAAGTCCTTTTGGTGTGTTCTCCCCCACCCCCCAATCCTCCCTCTTCCTCTCTCCAGCCAACTCCTCCAAGATTTCTGTTCACAAGAAACCACTGTGAAGTACTTGGTTCAAATTCATATCTACATACAAACTAAAAAATGATGTTAAGTTTCAGGATACTGCAGTCAAAGTCATGAGTATCCTCGGGATCTTATTAATGATGGTCTTCAGAAATTTGTAACTCATTCTTTTGAGTTTTAAAAGCTGTCTTTATAAGTCAGTACATATAGACATTCATTAAAGGACATTTTCATTGATAAAAAATACAATTTTTTGGACTGTAATTTGTAAATAAATTAACATGGTATGGGGTTAAAATATGATATATGAAAATATAGGAGTTACATTCATTCATATGAATATGCTATACACAAGAAATAAATATATTTTGTAAGATATTTTATCATATATAATGCAGGTACTGCAATGATGGGCATTTGTGCCCAATACTTATTTGACAATAAATAAATAATTTGGATTGGGAAGGATATTCCTCATCACATTTCAGAACCATATGAGAGGTATCATCCCCACTTTCCAACTCCCCCCCCCCCCCCCTCCACACACACACACACACACACACACACACACACACACAAACACACACACACACACACACACACACACACACACACAGTGATATTTTTCCACCCACCCAACCTACACAATATCCATTTCAGTCTCTTCTCCACTCCTGCTACCAACCCGTTGCCTCATGGCTTGTATCGTTGCAATACACACATAATCAAGACCCATCTCATACATCTTCCTGCTGTCGCCTATTCAGTCCTGTCACTGGCATAGCTTACCACATGAAAGGCATTGTCCTCTGTGAAAGCAGTCATGTCATCTACAGACTTGATCAGTGCAGCTTCTATTAGGTCAGAGTTCTGCATGTTTGTCTGAGATTGATTCCAATATTTTTGGGGTCAGTATGTTACATAGAAGTCTCTCTATCAGCCTACATATTACATGTGAGAAGCTGCTCGGCTTCAATCAGTCACGCAAAACATGGACAACTGCACTACCCATGGAAGAAGTGCTGACACCCTCTGCAAATGGGGAGAGAGATCAGCTCCAAATTGCGAATGCAATGCTGCAAAAACAAACAATCCAGCACATAGTAGAAGACTATCCAGTCCAAGCTTACAAGGGAACCATCGTCAATTTGCTAGCTGCAACAGAGGAGGTTATCAATTATATTCAATGTCTGTTTGTCAGTTTGTAATTAAATTGTATATAAAGTGCACAAGAATGTCAGTATTTGGTAAGAAGCATTAATCAGAATTCAGAATAGCACAAATTCTGGTTAGGTAATTTTTATTATGTGGGAGGAATATGACATGAACTTCCAACTTCTGGAAGGCCACACATCAGCAGTGCTGAAGCCACTAACACTGTACAGCAGATGATTTGGTTTAAACATCAAGTTTTTCTGGGTGCTGTACAGTAACAATTTTAAGATGTTGTGGAGTCCCTTCCTGTATCTGCAAGGGGGCATTCATTAAATAAAGCAACACAATTTTTTCTGAAAGCAGGTCGGTTTTATTCAGGATCCCAATAAACCATATTCGTCCCCACTCCTTTGGATGCGAAATCCAATTTTCCAACTACTCCATTCAATGCAACGGTCTTATGCCAACTTACTAGTAGGGCATGTATGCCTGCATGGTACCAATCTACTGGTCGACATTGGTGCCGAAGTCTTGTTGCTCAATAACCTGTCGATCATCTATGTACTGCTTCCTATGGAAGCCAAACAGGTGGAAGTCAGAAGGTGCAAGATGGTGTTAGGGTGGATGAGGAAGAATAATCCAATGTAGTTTTGTAAGCTCCCCTTCGGTCTGCAAACTTAGGTGAGGCCTTGCATTGTCATGGAGCAGCAGAAGTTTGCATTTTTGTGGTGGTGAAATCGCTTCTTCAGTTTCCTGGAGATGTGTACAGCCGGGCAGCACACAGGAGATCAGACAGGTGTACATAACCTAGTTGCGATGATGCCAGATTCCTTGCCCAATGACTCACTGTGCTTTCATTCATTGCCAGGTGTCTATAGACATTCTGCAAGTGCTTGTGTATATCTGCAATGCTGTGGTTTTCCACAAAAAAAAAAAAGACAGTGATGGCTTTCTGCTTGGAACACAGCACTGTGGCAGGAGCCATTTTGAAGATTATATATAGTGCCATCACCTATTAGCACTTTGTGAAACTGTAGGGGTTGAATTGGGAATAAACCACGATGTCCCACAACACATTCCACATTTTGTCAATTGAAATTGGTTAAGAATAAATGTTTTGAATTACTTATTGAACATCCCTTATATTATAGCACTTCACAAGTTGCTGTGCAGTATGTGATTGATTATGTGTAGTTCCAGATAATATTTTTTACAGGATTGCTGACGAGTAAAATGAAAAGAGCCTGCGGAAGTATGCAACTCTGTTATGTGCTGTAAGTAATGTGAAAATGTTCATGTCTCACATATAAATAGAGCGCATGCTCGGTCAAGCCAAAGCACCTCAGTGCTATCCCTGTAGTAATGTGGTTTCTGAATATTCAGAGGCATCATTGGCATAATTTTCTATCCAGGACAAATCCAAGGAAAATATAGAGTATGGCAAGATCATCTCTTTTTAGTCTTCAGTGACCCAGAGGAAACATTTAATTCTATTCCAAAGAATATATTCAGAATGTATTGCTGTACACTGTCTTCTTGCACTCATTAAATGTTGTGACTGCCATACAACCACAAAATGTTGGACAATTTTTGCAGATCATTGGTTGTGCCAGTAGAAAAGGGAAACTTTTAGTTAAATCTTTGAGTATAGCATGTGGTGTAAGCTGTGGGACATCAGTGTACAATGGAAGTTGTACATTTTTCCAGTCTGGTTTTTATGCAGCTCACTTTGCTACTCTATTCCAAGCAAGTCTCTCCATTTCCAGTAACTACTACAACCTACATCCATTTGAATCTGCTTACTGAATTCTTCTCTCAATCTTCCTTAACAATTTTTACTCCTTACACAGCCCTCCAATGCTAAACTAATGACTCCTTGCTGTTTGAGAAAGTTTCTGTCATCCGATCCCCTCTTTTAATCACCTCTTTTAACGTTGTGCCAAACATTTCTTTTCTTCCCAATTTTCTTCTCCTCATTAGCTACACAAACTGTCCATGTAACCTTCAGCATTCTTCTGGAGCACCACCTTATGAAGATTCCTTTTCTCTTCTTGTCTGAACTACTTATTGTCCACATTCATTTCCATACAAGGCTGCATTGTGGACACATGCCTTCACAAAAGACTTCCTAACACTTAAATTTATATTCAGTGTTAACAAATTTCTCATTTCTCTTTTTCAGAAACACTTTTCTTGCCATTGCCAGTCTGTGATTTATATCCTCTGTACTTTGGCTATTATCAGTTATTTTAATGTGCAAATAGCAAAACTCATCTACTACTGTTTGGTGTCTCGTTTTCTAATCTAATCCCTCCAGCTTTGCCTGATTTAATTAGACTACATGCGATTAACCTTGTTTTTCTTTTGTTGGTTTTCATGTTACAACCTGCTCTCAAGAGACTACCCATTCTGTTCAACTGATCTTCCAAATCCTTAGGTGTTTTTATTTCTTTTCTCAGCACTTTAATTTCTTCTCCAAATTTATCTTTGGTTTCATTTGCTGTTGACTCAATATGAAGATTGAATATCATGGGAAGGCTAAAACTTTGTCTCGTTCCCTTCTCAACCACTGATAGCCCCTTGTCTCTTAAAACTCCAGTGAGGTTTCTGTACATGTTGGGAAGAAGATTTAAAAAAATTATTATAATTTTGTTTAGGCATCATACGAAATTTTTGTTGTTAGTTTTGTGGGTCAGACTGGTGTGAGAACTGTGGTCTCAAAAGCAGATTTGTTACATATAAGCTAGAACAGGTTTGTTACCCAGTTGTTGCATTTATTGCTGTGACATTTTTCATGACAGCACTCAAGAATAACATCTTTTTCATCATGACCAGTGAAACAAGATGAATATATCTGGGAGACAGGAACATTCAATAAGTAGCAGCTTTACATGGAATAAATGGCTGGTATCTAAATGGATGCTTTGCCCTTTATTCCTGTTTTTGTGCTGTAACTACGAAAGTACAGAGTAATAGTATTGAGAAAGGTGAAAGCCCCTCAAATTTGACAAGTTTACGAACAGCTTTATATTTTTTCTGGATATTCTGCAATTCATTCAGAATTATGTGAAAGACCACAAATGAAATGAAATTAATATCATAAGATAAACAGAGAGAATAAACTCACCAGACAAAATATGTCACATCCTTAAAAAAGCACATTGTGAATGTGGTGTCAGTTGTATGGAATTACTGAAAAGGTGAATAAACATAGAGATGAAACGGAAAATCAGAAAGGAACTATAGTATTTGGACGTGCCCATGATTGCACTGTGAATAGAGTTGCCCGACTGCTTTCAGTGTATCAGTCCAGACTCTCCAACATGTTTACAAGGGATGGTGTACCACTTGCAGCCAAGTCACATGGTGCAATAACAGTGGCTGTGGAGAGATCATGACCAACAGAGAACAGAGATGATATTCATGGCTTGTCAATGACAAAAAGTTTCAAACCTGGTGGGAATTGAATACAGCGGACATTCTTCATTGCATGCTTTGTAAAATGCAGTTGCTTGCAGCAGCCCATCAAGCTGTGTATCTTTGATGGGTCAAACTACACAAAAACTGAGCAGTTGCTGACTGGAGATGTGCACAAGGCATATCCCAAAAGTTTCAAGAATAATTAGTTTTTAAGAGGTTTATTTCTTTTTAAAGCATAAAACGTTAAAAATCTTCAAAGTATGTTCCTTCCACATCTACACTTAACTGTCACAGGTTTGCCCAGTCTACATAGGCTTCCTAGAAGGCATCATCAGAACTATCCTAAGGAAACACATCAAAGCTTCTTTTACACGCGCTAGCGACTTGTGGTGGTGACCCCTCAACTTCCTCTTTGTTCTTGAACACAAAAAGATGTCTGGGATGCATGGTGACTGAGGCAGTGTGGCTCGGAACATTGTTGTTATACAAAATCCAGTTGTTCACAGTGTCTCTTCTGATGTATTTTGTAACATGCGGGGACACAAGTGTAAAATTGCCCATTAACCTTTTCTCCTTGAGTCACAAATTCACTATGAATCACACCTTTGGATTGAAAAAATGTGATGAGTGTTTGGGGTGCAGAAGAAATCTCCTATCTGTTACAAATCACAGTGACTGAGGGCTCGCAGCTTTCACAGGAACAACTTTACAGTATCTGGCTGCAATTTCAGTCACAACTAGATATCACAAATAGAAAATAGCAAGTAAAAGTAACATTTAAGCATTATAACATTAGTGCTATGTGCCATCTATTTACTGACATTTGTGCTTCGTTCTAAGAACCTTGTGTCTAATACTATAATGTACAACATGCATGTCCTAGAAATGAATCAAGAAGATAATTTTCTCTGGAACATTCCGCTCTTGGTGCTTTACCTGACAGCAGCACTGATGTGTTTGGTTAGTGTGTGATATTGTAGCTCCCACTCATGAAATCTCATTGTGTAGTGTAGCCTGAGGTCAAGGTTAGGTTGGAAGGTGATAATTCGGTTGAGAGTATGTGAAGCCAGTGAATATAATTGCCAAATAAAGATTATGGAAACAAATTGATCTATCATGTGGCCTAATGTTTAAGTTCGTGCCATATTTAAACACACTTAATGTACACTTCATAAAAAAACTAAAACAGCAAGGTAAATTCAGAAAACATATATTAGATAGTGGACAAGGCTCTGATGAGTATTTTGATGTGTATTACACACACACACACACACACACACACATATATATATATATATATATATATATATATAATACGTAAACTACAAAAAAGTCAAGAGGGAGAGGGCGGGCTGGTGGGTGAGGAGTACATTACATAACTTTTATCAAATGTTTAACTGTGGTACATTCACAAGATGGATATTTTTTTAACATTTTAATAAACAGGTAAACTTTTTGCATATCTTTAAGAGTTGCACTTAAACTGTTTCCAGTGCCAGCTTTTAACTGAAAGATGTGTACTTCCTACACTTCTCACTTGCACATCACAACCTTAAAAAAAAGTCTGTATCGATAAATAGGTGGCAGAAAATTTAGGGTTATTGGAAGGCTTTAACAAGGCGAATGGAATTTTCATTATTCACTCACAGTATATATCACATTTATTTATCATCCCTTTTAAATAATATAACAACTTCAATGACATACCGTTGAGATACTTAGTGTGCACACCTTACAGATGAGAGCAAATCCCTTCCATTGTATTGTCATTGTTCACCTGGTCTATGCAATTTTGCAGATATGCTTGCTGGTGCCTCTTATTTTTTACTTGTGACTTATCACAGTGTAATATATATGGTTATAAATTGCAGGAGTCGTATTTTAATGTTGGTGGTGTGCAGAGGGATACAAGATGTGAATTCATAAAATGTGGGCTTATACTATGACAAATGTCAACAAAAAATTGCATTTATCAAAAAGTAGCATTCACGGAAATCACTGATACTGGAAAAGTCTCAACAAACCCATCCTAAAAGCACTGCCTAGGACTTGCTCATGCAGGCCTTCTTCAGGCGAGGTGAAATTTTCATGTACCCCTCACTGCTTTGTCATTTTGAATCAGGACCATACTCAGAAACCCATGTCTCATCACCTGTCACTACTCTGTCCATGAAGTCAGAATCAGTTTCATGGTATTCCAACAGCTCACAACACTTCAGCACATATATTTACTTCTGTTCATCGGGCAGCACTTTTGGGACCATCTTTGTGCGCCCCTTTCTCATTCATAATTTGTATCTCAAAATGTAGTAAACATTCAGTTTTGGCTTACTGCAATCTCCTCAGTATTGTACACTTAGGCATCAATCCCCGTTAAAAAACTTTTTACAATTGCCCTACGTTTCGTTGCATTCAGGATGTTGACAGATACCCCAAATGCTCATTGTTGATATTTTCTCAGCCCTCCCAGAACGTCTTGAGTCACTTGAAAGTTCTCGATTTGGACATGGCTTCATCCTTTAAGGCTTCCCTTATGAGGACCACTACCTCAGAGCCCAATTTTTTTGAGTTTAATGCAAAATTTGATTGCATATTGCTCCTTGATTAACCATTGCATCTCGAATCGTAATGCACCACCAAAACACACTATGTGCAAAGTGCAGTCCTCATGCTGTCATTGCCCAAAGGCAACTGAGCCAAGTCATGTTCATTAGCAAAGACATCTCACCTGCCAAAAACAACACCGCTCTAACCCTTCTGGTTCACTGGAGAATTTTTGAAACTTTTGATACAAACCCTGTAGTGTAGTCCAGCGAGTTACTAATTTATTAGAATGTGTACTCAAGAATGTAATTCTGTGTACTTTTTGCATTATATAGATCCTTACTTTGCCAGTATATAGATAACTGATAGTAATCTGTGTAAAGTTGCATATATGTTGTTTTTTTTTTTTTTTTTAAGTATTTAAAAAAAAAAAAAAATCAGCAGCTGAGTGGTGTATGAGGAGGATCAATTTTGTTGTTGCTGTTGTTTTTCAGAGTAGCTGTTTTTCTCTTGACGTACATGAATAAAGTAATCTAGAAGTAATTGCCATAATTGTCAGTTTGAAAAGATTAGTGCTAGTCATAATGTGTTGTTAGTATTCTTTACAGAAATGGCCAGCATTTGTTGCTTTTGTCTAGTAATGTATAATATCACTCATTCCGCATTCCTGAAGACTCTCCTTGATGATGGGTTTTATGAACATGATGTATGAATGAATCAGTGAATGCTATTTTACCTCTTTTTCTAATGGTTAAGATGTTAAGTGCTCTGAGGGCCAAATGAGTTATTTAACCACAGTGTATGGAGAGTGCAGCTCAGGATGGAGGTGGTTCTGTGATGCTTAGGATTGTTGTGTTTTTGTCCCCATACAGTAATTTGGACCCGCTCATTCAAATAATGTGAACACTAATCAGGATGTGTATACATCAGTTTTGGTGACTAAGTGTCACACACTCCTGTACATCTTCTTTTTGAGTGTGCTGTGGATAGTCTTATATTTCAAGGTACCAACAGTCATATTTACAGACTTGCACACACATTCCAGGTTGTACAAACACTCAGGCACCCTATCAAGCCTCAAATGGTCCACCAAATCATCCATCTTAGTTTTATTGAAGTTGTTTCAGTTAATTTGGAGCAGTAGATAAAACATGGGTAATAACATCCCCACAGACTGGTAGCTCTGTGTAAGGCTATTCTAGCTTGAGTGCCCACCCACGGGCAACCAGGTAGTTGCAGGAAGAAGTGGTCAAAGAGCTGACATGTAGTCAGTCAGTCAACATATCCGAAGAAAATCTTCCTTACGAATTCAAGACCATAACTAAGGGTAGAGCTGGTGGTGTATTGTATTAGCACAATGTCTTCTGGGAGTAACTCATTTTCTTGTCAGTTGTGCTTATGATATATTTCTTTCTTCTGTCCTCTCTAGATGTTAATTATTTTACAGTGCCAAAATTGCCTCCTTATAGCAGAAAAAGCTTTTCTATTCGCCATGAAATCATATTTGACTATGTAAGGTGTCATAGTGTGCTGATTAACACTTGTTCTTAGCAGGTTAAAGAACAACATAACATGCTGGTTACTTTTTCTTTTCATATGAAATTGTTGCCTTATTTTAACAGCTAGAGTTGGGAAATTGTGTCCACAGAGCAGAAGGATAGTATGAGAACTTTGTGACTCAGTGTTCATTGATGAGTGTAGAAGTTACTTGTGGCTATAGTAGCACTGAGTGCAGGAAATAGACAGAACTTCAAATAGGACAATTTCAAGATTTTTCTGCAGCTAGTCTTTTGTGAAAAGAAAATGTTTGCATTGTCATGACTCTTTTTAAATGATGTAATGTAATGAAAATTATCTGGCTCTTCTTGTTGCAGGTAATAGTTGTTCTCAAGTGTATGTTCCAGTTTGAATTGTTACCCTGGAACCAGCAAGCTGTGCCAGACAATGCACCCTTTTTTCCTCCAAGAATTCTAGGTATTGAACGTAAAAGTCATTACGCAGTTTATGACTTATTGTTGTTGCTTGTGGCATTTTTTCACAGGTAAAAATCGTGCATTTCATATTATGTTGTATTTGGTATAGGAGACATACAAGAAATTTACCAACTATGTGTATTCTTCACAGATTCATGCTGAAGTCCCTCGGACTGTGGAAAAGTTCATACCAAGATACAGAAGAATTTGTGAAAGGTGAAGAGGTTTATGAACTTCTGGAAGATGAAGATTCACAGTCTGTTGATCAAAGGAAGACTGCCTCAGAGAGATCATCTTCAATGGCAGATGACAGAAGTATTCATTCACAAATGAGGTCCAGAGATGGTATGGGATCCTTCCGTAGGAGAAGAAGTACAAATTATGATATTATGACAACAGGTGGTCGTAAGCTTGCATTTTCAAGAGGATTTCCAGATGAAGTCATTCCAAGAGAAGCAGGAAGCCGAAGAGCTACCCTTATTGTTGTCAAAACGGAGGATGCTGAGCCATTTCAACATATTCCTCAAGTTATGCTTGAAGCGTAAGTATTACATTAAGTTGTAATAAGCTTCATACTCCTATGACACAGTTTGTGCTGAATACTGAGAACGATCCAGGAATACAGTGAAAATAATTCTTAGTTTTCATATTAAATATACATTGCAACAAACCCCCTCCCCTGCCTATTTTCAAAGTTCAGATGTGCACTGTGTGATCAAAAGTATCTGGACACCTGACTGAAAATGACTTGAAAGTTCGTGGCACCCATCATTAGTAATGCTGGAATTCAGTATGGTGTTGGCCCATCCTTAGCCTTGATGACAGCTTCCACTCCCACAGGCGTATGTTCAACCAGTTGCTGGAAGGTCTCTTGGGGAATGGCAGCCCATTCTTCATTGAGTGCTGCACTGAGAAGAGGTAACGATGTCAGTCGGTGAGGCCTAGCATGAAGTCGGCATTCCAAAACATCCCAAAGGTGTTCTATAGGATTCAGGTCAGGACTCCGTGCAGGCCAGTCCAGTACAGGAATGTTATTGTCATGTAACCACTCTGCTACAGGCATTATGAACAGGTGCTCGATCGTGTTGAAAGACGCAGTCACCATCCCCAAATTTCTCTTCAACTGTGGGAAGCAAGAAGGTGCTTAAAACATCAATGTAGGCCTGTGCTGTGATAGTGCCATGCAAAACAACAAGGGGTGCAAGTCCCCTCCATGAAAAACAAGACCACACCATAATACCACCACCTCCGAATTTTACTGTTGGCACTCCACATGCTGGCAGATGATGTTCACCGGGCACTCATCATACCCACACCCTGCCATCAGATCATCCCATTGTGTACCATGAATCATCACTCCACACAACTTTTTTTCCACTGTTCAGTCATCCTATGTTTACAAGCCTTTCGACCAAGCGAGGCGTCATTTGGCATTTTCTGGTGTCATGTGTGGCTTATGAGCAGCCACTCTACCATGAAATCCAAGTTTTCTCACCTCCCGCCTAACTGTCATAGTACTTGCAGCGAATCCTTATGCAGTTTGGAATTCCTGTTTGAAAGTCGGGATAGATGTCTGCCTATTACACATTACCACCCTCTTCAACTGTTGGCAGTCTCTGTCAGTCAACAGACAAGGTCAGCCTGTACGCTTTTGTTCTGTACATGTCCCTTCACATTTCCACTTCACTATCACATCAGAAACAGTGGACTTAGGTATGTTTAGGAGTGCGGAAATCTTGGATACAGACATATGACGCAAGTGACACGCAATCACTTGACAATGTTCGAAGTCCGTGAGTTCCACGGAGTGCCCCATTCTGCTCTCCCATGATGTCTAATGACTACTGAGGTTCCTGGAATGGAGTACCTGGCAGTAGGTGGCAGCACAATGCACCTAATATGAAAAATGAATGTTTTTCGAGGTGTCCAGATACTTTTGATCACATAGTGTAGCTTGAGCTGAGCATGTTTAATATTATTCTACTTTCCATTGCTCGATTTTGGAAGTATCAGATATAGACCCCTTCACTGTATTATGCAGTATCTGATGGAAGAGACAGCTTTAGCACAATGTTAATTTTTGTAAATAAATTCCACTCTTCTCTGATGTGTGTGCGTGTAATGATTCAGAATCAAAATCAGGAGTGCTTCTTCAGTATACTCTTCTGATACTTTCCAAAGTCAATCTTATCATTGTACAGCTTTCGAGTTTATTCCTGAACCAATGTGTTGCTCTGACCTTTGGCTGGTGAAACACACAACATATAAAAATGCGTGCACAGGTTCTTCCACTCCTACGGTTACTGCAATCACCGTCCCATCTCAAAGACACTTGTTGCCCCTTGAAAATAATAAATCTGCACAGTAGTTGCATTATCCATTATAATAATTTCGTATGCAGATGTACTGTTAATGAGTTTCGTTAATCGGAAAGGCAAAGGCATGGTTATACATCACTCTTCTGGAGTGGTGGGTAATACCACATATTCCGTCACTTAGATCAATGAACTTATGACAAGTTCATTCATTGTATTTTAGACATGTATTAATTTGTGCAAATGAGTAATGAGTTTCAAAATTGCGGTTAATCCCTTACATGAAAAATCTCTGCCTACTGCTACTTTATAGAAGTAATACTTCAAACAATGAAAATCCAGGATGGAATGTAACAATATTAGAGAATGAAAGTTGCTACTCACCATATAGCCAAGATGCTGAGTCGCGATAGGCACAACAAAAAGATTCACGCAAAATTTAGCTTTTGGCCATTAAGGCCTTTGGTTTCAGTTGTCCGAGATTGCAGTTGCGTTTGCGTGTGTGTCTATTGGTGACAAGGCCTTAATGGCTGAAAGCTATAATTGTATGAATCTTTTTGTTGTGCCTATCGTGACTCAGCGTCTCAACTACATGGTGAGTAGCAACTTTCCTTCCTTCTCTATTATTGTTACAAAAGTAATACTTCCCATTTTAAGAATACAGCAATAAGATCTGCTTTCCTTTCCTAGCTGTTTTGCTATTTTTCTTAATACAATAATGCATGAGTGATTAAGTATAGTGCTTCTATATACGCACACATTATTTTCGTAACTGAAATTACATCCATATTTAAGAACTACCACTTCATTTATTTTCTCTGTATCTGTATATCATTTCATATCCACTGTGTTTTCCTCTCTGAGCAACTGCAGCACAGTTTTCTTAATGTTCCTTTAAACATCTAATTATAATGGCGTTGGTGGGAAGGATCCATATGGCACAGGCTGTGAAGCAGACATTAAGGTGAGGGATATCATGTTTGGCAGCATGTTCAGCAACAGGGTGGTCCACTTGTGTCTTGGCCACAGTTTGTCAGTGACCGTTCATAAGGACAGACAGCTTGTTGGTTGTCATGCCTACATAGAATGCAGTACAGAGGTTGCAGCTTAGCTTGTACATCACATGACTGGTTTCACAGGTAGTCCTGCCTTTGATGAGATAGGTGATGTTAGTGACCGGAGATGCTGAGTCGCGATAGGCACAATAAAAAGATTCACACAATTAAAGCTTTCGGCCATTAAGGCCTTTGTCAGCAGTAGACACACATACACACACGCAAACACACACACTCACATAAACAAAACTTCCACACACATCTGCAGTCTTAGAGAGCTGAGATCACACTGCGAACAGCAGCACCAGTGCATGATGGGAGTGGCGACTGTGTGGGGGTAAGGAGGAGGCTGGGGCAGGGAGGAGGAGAGATAGTATGGTGGGAATGGCGGACAGTCAAGTGTTGCAGTGTAGATGGAGGGCAGGAGAGAAGGTGCGGAGGGGGGAGGGGGTAAGTAGGGGAAAGGAGAGAAAATAAAAGACTGGGTGTGGCGGTGAAATGACGGCTGTGTAGTGCTGGAATGGGAACAGGGAGGGGGATGGATGGGTGAGAACAGTGACCAACGAAAGTTGAGGCCAGGAGGGTTACAGGAATGTATTGCAGGCAAAGTTACAACCTGCATAATTCAGATAAGCTGGTGTTGGTGGGAAGGATCCATATGGCACAGGCTGTGAAGCAGACATTAAGGTGAGGGATATCATGTTTGGCAGCATGTTCAGCAACAGGGTGGTCCACTTGTGTCTTGGCCACAGTTTGTCAGTGACCATTCATAAGGACAGACAGCTTGTTGGTTGCCATGCCTACATAGAATGCAGCACAGAGGTTGCAGCTTAGCTTGTACATCACATGACTGGTTTCACAGTTAGTCCTGCCTTTGATGAGATAGGTGATGTTAGTGACCGGACTGGAATAAGTGATGGTAGGAGGAAACCCTTGCCCTGCAGGAACTTGAGCAACATGCACAACGCCACCTCAAAAAGCTCTCCATCCTACTCACTTCCTACTTCCGCCTCGGAGTACCACTGTCCACCACTTCTACAACCACCTCCAAACCTCCCCCACTGCCCCCTCATAGCTGACAAACCCTATCTCGTAGACCTACTACATTTACCCCACCCTCCAACACACCCTCCCACCACCATACAGAACCCAGAACCTAAAAAGACCCACAACACAGTTATGAACCTTTCCTCCAGAAGCCTTAGTCCCACAGAAATATCAATCCTTTCCAAAGGCCTCACCTTTTGCCCCACTCCCAAATTCAATCATGCTGTACTAGTTAAAGACCTCAGCATCATTCCCCAAATCCCTCAACATGCAAACTAACCTTACATCCACAGAAATAACTGCAGTCCACCATCTAAAAACTGATCCCGACCTTATAATCCTACTTGCAGACAAAGACTCCACCACCATTATTTTGAACCACAAGGATTACTTAGCAAAAAGACGTGTAACTATAACTGTATTGTTCCATCCCAATACTCATATCGGGCTAGACCTATCAACTACTTACTGCCTTTTGCTTAAAAGAGGCCTGAGACGTCCTTCCTTCTACCACAAATCTCCCATTTCATTTCTTCTTTCCTCTCAAAAAATATTTAAATCTCCCATCATTAGTAATGTACAATTTAAATTTAAAAGTATAACTGAATCTTGCTCTTTTTCTTACCATCAGTACTTGTCTCACTTTTTTTATTGCTAATTTGAAGTCATTAGTACACAATCTTAAAACAAAATCAGGCATTTCAGCTAAGTCAACCTTAAATACTACTTGGTACCTAAAGTCGTTGCAATTAATTGCAGTTTGTAGACAAAAACTGTTGTACTAATAACAATAATAATAATAATAATAATAATAATAATGAGGCCCAGGAAAAGAATAGGCCTCCGGTATGTTCTGCCAGTCGTAAAAGGCGACGAAAAGAACAAACCACTAATAGGGCTAACCCTCCTTTTAGTGTGATTAGTTGGTTCAGGACAGAACTAATGAAGCCTCGGACAAGTGCTGTCATGGCCGGGGACGACGCTTGAACCCTATGCCCGTCCACAATGGTAACAACACTGCTAGCCACACGGAAAATGATTTAAATCCAAATAGCGGTGTTTTGCAGGATATGCTTCCTGCAACCACCCTAGAAGGAAAACAAAGACAGAGGACGAGATGGTCAGATGAAGTTAACCGACACCTCATGTTCTGTTATTACCAAGCAACAAACTTGGTAACAAACACAAATGGATACAGATCACAAGTATACACAACATTATTACCAGATACCCAGAATTAAAATTTTTAACAGAACAATGTCTACCTGATCAGATCCGTGTAATAATCAAAAATAACAAGATACCCCAGTCAGAATTAGAAAACATCAAACAACAAGTACAACAAATACTAGAACAAAATAATGTGCAATCAGAAGAAGAAGAAGAAAATACAGTAATGGACTCAAACATCCCATAGCAAACAAACAAAGAACAACACGCATCAATTAAACAATCAGAGGAAAACGAAATCTTAAGACAGCCACCAGAACAAGCACAAATAGAACTTGAAGTAACACGCATGTTAGATATAGAAGAAAAATTTCGGCTGACATATGTATAGAATATATAGAATACAAAGACACAAATACAGACATTAGACCATTCTTGCATAGACTGCCAAATAACCCACAAGTCGAAACAACAATAAAAACTACCAACACAATCATACACAACAAAATAAATGAAAACACATCTATGGACGAGTTACAACTACTGGTTTATATAGGAGCACTCACTACACTAAATATACACACTAGGCAGAGATCAGAACCAACCAACACACAGAAGAAACCCACAAAACCAGCATGGCAACACAGGCTACAGATCAGAATAGAAAAACTGAGAAAAGACATCGAACAGCTAACACAATTTATAAGAAATGAAATGTCAGAAAAAAAATGAAAAAGGTTAGGTAAAATCTCACAACAAGAAGCGATAGAGCAATTAGATGAAAAGAAGCAGAAATTACAAGCATTGGCCAAACGACTTAGAAGATACAAAAAAAAGTGAAAATAGAAGGAAACAAAACCAAACATTCAGCACAAACCAAAAGAAATTTTACCAGACAATAGATAACACACACATTAAAATAGACAATCCACCAAACGTAACAGACATGGAACACTTCTGGAGCAACATATGGTCAAACCCGGTGCAACATAACAGGCATGCACGGTGGATACAAGCAGAAACAGATACATACAAGATGATACCACAAATGCCTGAAGTGATAATTTTGCAACATGAAGTCACCCAAGCAATTAATTCTATTCACAATTGGAAAGCCCCTGGAAAAGATAAAATAGCAAATTTCTGGCTAAAGAAGTTCACCTCAACACATTCACATCTAACTAAATTATTTAACAGTTACATTGCAGACCCATACACATTCCCTGATACACTTACACATGGAATAACTTATCTGAAACCTAAAGATCAAGCAGACACAGCAAACCAGCTAAATATCGCCCCATAACATGCCTACCAACAATATACAAAATATTAACTTCAGTCATTACACAGAAATTAATGACACATACAACACAGAACAAAATTATAAATGAAGAACAAAAAGGCTGTTGCAGAGGAGCACGAGGATGTAAAGAGCAACTGATAATAGATGCAGAGGTGACATATCAAGCTAAAACTAAACAAAGGTCGCTACACTACGCATACATTGATTACCAAAAAGCTTTTGATAGTGTACCCCACTCATGGTTACTACAAATATTGGAAATATACAAAGTAGATCCTAAATTGATACAGTTCCTGAACATAGTAATTAAAAATTGTAAAACCACACTTAATATCCAAACAAATTCAAATAATATCACATCACAGCCAATACAGATTAAGCGTGGAATATACCAAGGAGACTCATTAAGTCCTTTCTGGTTCTGCCTTGCTCTGAACCCACTATCCAACATGCTAAATAATACAAATTATGGATATAATATTACTGGAACATACCCACACAAAATAACACATTTGCTATACATGGATGATCTAAAACTACTGGCAGCAACAAATCAACAACTCAACCAATTACTAAAGATAACAGAAGTATTCAGCAATGATATAAATATGGCTTTTGGAACAGACAAATGTAAGAAAAATAGCATAGTCATGGGAAAACGCACTAAACAAGAAGATTACATATTGGATAAACACAGCGACTGCATAGAAGCAATGGAAAAAAACAGATGACTATAAATATCTAGGATACAGACAACAAATAGGAATAGGCAATACAATTATTAAAGAAGAACTAAAAGAAAAATATAGACAAAGACTAACAAAAATACTGAAAACAGAAATGACAGCAAGAAACAAGACAAAAGCTATAAATACTTATGCTATACCAATATTGACCTACTCCTTTGGAGTAGTGAAATGAAGTAACACAGACCTAGAAGCACTCAGTACACTTACACGATCACAATGCCACTAATATAGAATACATCACATACATTCAGCAACAGAAAGATTCACATTAAGCAGAAAGAAAGGAGGAAGGGGATTTCTCGACATAAAAAACTTACAATGTAGCAAATATAATACATCAACAACTTGCCATACAATGTAAACTAATAAAACAACACATTCCCACATACAGGTATGTACCACAAAATGTATTGGAGAACGATGAATACAAATTATACTGGAACAGAACCATTATAACAGATAAAACACCACCACATAACAAACCTGACATCATACTCACCAATAAAAAGAAGAAATTAACACAACTAATCGAAATATCTATACCCAATACAACAAATATACAGAAGAAAATAGGAGAATAAAATTGAAAAATACATCCAACTGGCTGAGGAAGTCAAGGACATGTGGCATCTGAATAAAGTTGACATTATACCAATTATACTATCAACTACAGGAGTCATAGCACACAATGTCCACCAGTACATCAACGCAATACAGCTACATCCAAACACATGTATACAACTACAGAAATCTGTAATTATTGATACTTGTTGAATTACCCGAAAGTTCCTAAATGCAATGTAACATATACCGTACTGTTAAAAGGAAGTCACGCTTGATCAAGATCCGCATCACTTTCCATTTTTAACCAGACATAATGTCTGAGAGAGAAAAGAAATAATAATAATAATAATAATAATAATAATAATAATAATAATAATAATTAAATCAGTTTTATTATTTTAATAAACATTTTTGGAACAGCATTCAAACAATTTTTATGAAATTTTTCTTCTTAAAATTCAGTCTTGATCGCACCATCTATGCTACAAGAACATAGATGACCAGTTTCAGTCAAATCAATTACCATCATCAGACCTGTAATTTAATTTAGAAAGTAATAGAAACCATACTAGATTGACAATAAAATATGACAAAATGCTTATAAGGATAAAATACAATAAGACTAAAATACAATAAGACTAAAATACAATAAGACTAGTTATACCCATGGCATCTGTAGGCTTCCTCCGGTGGTCCCAGTCGCCTACAGTGGACTGGATGGCCGAGCGGTGACCTCTGCAGTTGTCAGGATGCTAGGAAATGGCTGTAGAAGCATCAGAAACGCCAAAGAAACATTATTAACTCATAACATCTTTATTCCTGCCGAGTACAATGTGGCTTGGTGATATCAAAGACCTTACCCATGTCCTCGCTGACTCGTAGCAATGACACCAGATCCGGGCCGCACAGTCTTGCTAGCGCAGTACCGCGAGCTGCGACATAGCGGAGGAATGCCCTCACCTTGGCCGCGCGTGGCTGGCGGCACCTGGCTGGGCAGCGGCTCGGCTGCGGACAGCAAGCTGCTGTGCGGGCTGGCCGGCCGGCTCGACAGCAGATAGCAGGTGGCTCCAGGTTGGAGTCCTGATGCTGTCGGCATGAGAGGCGTTCTCGTAGTGTGGAGTGTACTCTATCCCACCCTGTCTTCTTCCCCCCTCCTCCTGGTGGCTCGTCTGCGGTGGACGGGCGGAAACGGCTGCAGTCCCCCAGCGCCATCGGCTCATCCGGTTGTGATGGCAGATGCACAGGGCCTAGGCCCTGCACGATCTCGACGACGGCTCACTGATGTGGTCAGCATTGGCGGTGAGTGAGTCTGCTGCGGTGTCTGCTAATCATGGGTCGATGATTGACAGCGGCAGCAGAGAGGACCAGAGCTGGTACTGTCCCCTCACGTCTGCTGCTGGATGGGCCACCCTTACTGCAACATCTCCTTAATAAAGATTAACATGTCTATCACCGAGCTGAGCGCTATGCAGTGACCCAGTACACATCTAACTGCAAGCCTAACTGCGAGTGCAAGTGCCTTGTTGCTATCAAAGCTGGTGTATTTAAAGGAAATACAAGCGACGTCCTGACGTCATGCTCGTTTGTAATGACCACATTCGTTCCACTTATACTGCTGGTTCATCTGTCATACTCGCCCCTTAGGTGTTCTTGCGACAGAGTTACGTGTTGTTGTGGCAGACTTACGCGAAGTTGTGAAATGCAGTACAGCTGACGCTATACCTCTGTCTTGCACTCTACGAAAGTCTCTGTCTAACACAAACCCGCGTGCTAAGCAATTCTCTCTCACCTGTTGTGTGTAACCATGCCATTGCCCCTGTGAGACGACACATTCCGATATATGTGCTATTCTCTTAGCTCTTGGTTAACCTACTGCCTCGGGCTCTCGGCATAGGCAACGTAACTTTGACAATATTCCACGTTTCCAACTCTTTACTATTCCGGGACACTACACTTCGAAGATGGTAGGTGGAGCACTCTTCTCAGCTGGTGTGATGTCAACTGGTGCCAGCAAGTGACGGGCATATGCTTAAATACGAAGATGCTCCGCCTACCTCTTCTCCCTCTACCTCACGTCAACCAATCAGTGTAAAACGGGTTCACATAATTGTCAAAACATTAAAAAAAGAAAGTAAAATAATAACATAAAAACAGTTATGTATAAAATATCTCTTTATAACCATGGAACTACTTAAATATTGTATAAAATATCAATTAAAAGCTTTAAAATAACTGTACAGTCGTATACTCAGCGTGCCCTCTATGGGCTAGGGTGGTACTACCAAAATTGTTTCAAAGTCAACGATGTTGTGAAGGTCTTTGGTATTGCGGCATCATATCCATATGTGAGTTGTGGAATGATCAGCTGCAGAGTGCTATGATATTACAATCACTTATTAAAATGTCATAAAACTGATTTATTAAAAATGAAGTCATATTTCATAATATTTCTAGTTGGAAGTTTAAGGTTGTGATATAAATATTTATGTACTGTTCTAAGGTACATTTCTGCCATGGATACACTGGGTCGTATGATTTTCTGAGCAAATGAGTAATATACGTGTTCATAGAATTTTGTCAAAGAGACCATAAAAACATTTTTCAGGAAAATCCAACTGTTCATTGAGAAGCAATGACGGTTAATCTCTATAATGGGCATATATCTCAATTTCCTAAAATATCATTCCATTATTACGAATATCACCAGTGGCAAGTAAAGTTAATATAAGACAGACAGACAGACTGAATCTGGCATAGGTGTATACTTCCAGTCAAGATATCTTAAAGAATAATTAGTCCATATGCATGTCCCACTTAAAGTTGTCCTGAATTATGATTCCCAAGAAATACATCTATTTTCCTTTTTTACAATTACATTTCCTATGAATAACTTCATACCATGGCGTTAAATTCCATTACTGCAGTCTTTGAAGCACTAACATTCATATGGATTATATTGAAATACTTGATTATTTCATTCATAACACTGTTGCACAGCACCTCTAAACTATTGTAAGCTTTGTGTATGCTCACAATTGGTGTATCGTCTTCAGACAATGTTTCTTTTTAGAATAATAAGAACAGTACTTCACATCATTAACATAAATTGAGAAAAGTAGGGGTTCTAACATGAAACCTTGTGACAGTCGATATTTGATACCAATTATTTAGCATACGAATGATCCACTCTGCACATTGACCAATGTATATTGTTCTGTTGCTCCTATATGATTATATTAATTCATAGGCTGTTCCTTAACACCAAGGATCCACAGCTGGTCAAGTAATTTGTTGATGTTGACATAATCAACAGCTTTTCCAAGACCAAGGAGTTTCCTTGTTCTCTATGGCAGTTGTTATTTTCTCTGCTAACTGTGCTATGGCTATTCAAGTTGGCTTGTTTTTCATAAAGCCATTCAGATTTTCAAATATTAGATTGTGTTGACTCTGGTATGTCATTAGTCTGGTGTAAATAACTTTCTTAATTACCTAAGAAAATCCAGGTAAAGTTGAAAAGAGTTGATTAGATTAGAATAGATTAATACTAATTCCATGGATCATGAATACGATATTTCGTAATGATGTGGAACGAGTCAAATTTTCCAATACATGACATAATTAAGTTAATTTAACAACATACTTAAGTTAATATAAGAACTTTTTCATTTTTTGTGTTTTTTTTATTTTTATTTTTTATTTTATTTTATTTTATTTTTTTTTAATTTATATCTAAAAATTCCTCTATGGAGTAGAAGGAGTTGTCATTCAGAAATTCTTTTAATTTCTTCTTAAATACTTGTTGGTTATCTGTCAGACTTTTGATACTATTTGGTAAGTGACCAAAGACTTTAGTGCCAGTATAATTCACCCCTTTCTGTGCCAAAGTTAGATTTAATCTTGAATAGTGAAGATCATCCTTTCTCCTAGTATTGTAGTTATGCACACTGCTATTACTTTTGTGTTGGGTTTGGTTGTTAATAACAAATTTCATAAGAGAGTATATATACTGAGAAGCTACTGTGAATATCCCTAGATCCTTAAATAAATGTCTGCAGGATGATCTTGGGTGGACTCCAGCTATTATTCTGATTACACGCTTTTGTGCAATAAATATTTTTGATTCCTCAGTGATGAATTACCCCAAAATATGATGCTATATGAAAGCAACGAGTGAAAATAGGTGTAGTAAGCTAATTTGCTAAGATGTTTATCACCAAAATTTGCAATGACCCTTATTGCATAAGTAGCTGAACTCAAACGTTTCAGCAGATCATCAATGTGTTTCTTCCAATTTAATCTCTCATCAATGGACACACCTAAAAATTTGGAATATTCTACCTTAGCTATATGCTTCTGATTAAGATCTATATTTATTAATGGCATCATACCATTTACTGTACAGAACTGTATGTACTGTGTCTTATCAAAATTCAGTGAGAGTCCGTTTACAAGGAACTACTTAGTAATTATCTGAAAGACATTATTGACAATTTCATCAGTTAATTCTTGTTTGTCAGGTGTGATTAATATACTTGTATCATCAGCAAAGAGAACTAACTTTGCCTCTTCATGAATATAGAATGGCAAGTCATTAATATATATTAAGAACAACAAAGGACCCAAGACTGACCCTTGTGGAACCCCATTCTTGATAGTTCCCCAGTTTGGGGAATGTGCTGATCTTTCCATATTATGAGAACTGCTTATTTCAACTTTCTGCACTCTTCCAGTTAGGTACGAATTAAACCATTTGTGCTCTGTCCCACTCATGCCACAATACTTGATCTTGTCTAGCAGAATTTCATGATTTACACAGTCAAAAGCCTTTGAGAGATCACAAAAAATCCCAGTGGGTGGTGTTCGGTTATTCAGATCATTCAAAATTTGATTGGTGAAAGCATATATGGCATTTTCTGTTGAAAAACCTTTCTGGAAACCAAACTGACATTTTGTTAGTACTTCATTGTTACAGATATGTGAAGCTACTCTTGAATACATTACTTTCTCGAAAATTTTGGATATAGCTGTTAGAAGGGAGATTGGACGGTAATTGTTGACATCAGATCTATCCCCCTTTTTATACAAAGGTATAACAAATTGATAGTTTTCAGTTTTAGATTTAGCACCTTTCTTGTAAATTGGGGTTACTTGTGCTATTTTTAGACTGTGTGGGAAACTACCTGATGCAATTACATCATTTACTGCTGTTGCCATGATATCAGACATTTTGTCTATGCACCTTTTGAATGTGGTGATAGACAACCCTCATAACCTTTGATATTGTATTGTTTAATTACCTTCTTATTTATTTTATCTCCTTGCTGCTAGTTGCACCATGTGTGTGCTTTGTGAAACTGGATTGCCATTTCCATCCTACAGTGTCACTGATGGGTTTTCCAGCAGAAGAAAATACTCATTAAAAACACTTGTGATTGACATATGTCCCATCAGTTTAGTTGTAATGGTGTACTAAACTTAAGTAATTCCTCCCCCAGAGATATTTCACAGACAGTACATGATGATAAAGGTGTATTAACAGATAACCCATTATTTTGCTGAACCTTTTTTCAATTAAAGTATTCAAATGTTCTTCCTATGTTGCAAAAGTGGATCCTTTCAGGGAAAGGAAAAAATAGTGTAGTTTGGTGTTTTTCCATGAATTCCTAGGCTTAGGCCATAGAATTGAAAACTGTAGAGTTTGTCTAAATGGGTCAGTGGAGCACTATGTCTCAGAGGCTGCTGCCTAAGTAACTTGTGTGGGTTGCACAGAAAAGTAATTAGAATAGGTGACCCTCAATCCATTCCAGATAATGATAGCTGTAATAGACACCAAACTATTCATGAAGACCCAAAGGATGCCAATCACAGATAAGAATTTTTAAAACCCTAGTGATAGACTTCCAAAGCATTCTCAATAAAGTAGCAAAATTTAAAAGCTCTCCTAAAAAGCTATGGAATGCACATAATACGAGGTTCAGTAAGCTGCCTCAAACTATTAGAACGACTGCAGTGAGACTTTTGGGATGGATCTTAATGTATCTCAAAAGGATAGACTAATGGGAAATGTATGTGATGTAGTTATAACAGTAGACAAGAAATTCAGATCCACTGAAAAGCCCAGCAAAAGCTTTGTATCTTGGGACTATAATATTGATGCATTTCAATTTAAATCAGTCAACTCTTGCAAATGTTTGTGTTAGGATGCTATCAGTCTACAAATAAGACTCATTTCAAAACATTTGTGTATCATATCTCAGATCATATTCAACTGTACGGGAGCCATGCCAGATAGGACTAATAGGTAATATTGAACATAAACAGAAGAGGACAGCACAAATGGTTAAGGTTTGTTTGGCTATGAGAAGAGCCTCCTGTAAATGTTGGAAACTTCATTTAGTACACACTTGAAGATGAGAACTATCCTGCAGAAACCTATTTATTTCACTGTGTTTCAAGAACGAGTATTAAGTGAAGAATCTAGAAATATATCGCAGCCCCCTATAGTGCTTCTGAAGGGATTGTGACAATGAGATTAGACTAATTTCAGCATGCACAGAGGCAGTTAAACAGACTTTCCTCTTGCACTTCAGCATAAATGGAACGCAAAGAAATTCTTTTACATGTTGCATTGGGAGATAGCTGTTGACAATCTGGTGTTAAACACTTTAAAAAAATTACAATCCACATTATACACATTCAGCTTGGCAAAATGGCTGAAGTATTGTCATGTAACCATATAATGACTGCTGTGGCATGACTTCATAAAATATTATGGAAGTCTACAATTGTGTGACATATTAAAATCCACCAGGAAGTTTCAATCCAGCACACACTCCACTGCAGAGTGAAAATTTCATTCTACATGGCATATTGTTGTTACTGTTTGTTATGCTAAAATTAATATCATAGCTTTGAATTTCAATAATCTCTTTATACATTGTGGTGTTGTAGTGATCTGATTTTTTTAAAAATAGCTACAGAGATATGCTGCACTCATTTAAATTTACTGCCCAGTCAGAATCACTCTCGTGTTTCTTTAATCAGGTACTGTTGCTATTAAAATGTGTGTTGTATTCCCCTATTTTCAAAGCATTTATTGTTAGAGGCTTGGCCAGTTATATTATAGCATTTCAAGAGATCTTCAGATGTAAAAGATCAAATACCAGGCAGAAAAAATAATCCTTTGATTTCAACACCGTAATTGTCAAAGATGGCAGCTTTACCAGATTGTCTCAGGATGTATGCTTCTGGTGTTCTTACGGTTATCCACCTAAGCATTAGGTCACACTTTCAAGGAGACCAATTGCTCATAGCCAGAGAGATGATCATCATCTTTTGCTGTCCTTAGGAGCTATCTAATTTCTTTGCTGTTAGGTAGAATTTGCATTGGAAATATGTAATTATTGATAAATCAGTGTTGTAATATACGGAAAATAGGCAGAAAAACAATAACTTACTTGAACTGTGAAGCTGCAATCGAGCAGCTGTTTATTTTTAATGTTTCCTCATCATTTTCAGATCATATTTCACCTTTGCCACATCATTTATAAGATTTTTTCTCACGTTATATTTTTATATTATTGTAAATATTATTTATTGCTGTAGGTAATGTCAAATGCATGTAGTAAAAAATGTTTAATTTCTTGCTTTAGGGGCAAAAGATACGTGAATGCTGTTCAGGATTTCTTCCATCAGCTTTTGCATCCAAGCCTTCAAGTCACTGCTGATGTTTATGCATACATGTTCATGTGCGATTTCTTCAATTTTATAATTGTCATCATGGGATTTGCTTCGTTTGGGGTGAGTAGTCATAGATGATCATGTACGCTGGTGCCATTGTTATAAATGTAGAATATAGTATTATGTTGATGACCCATAGTTCTTGAGATTTCTTGTATTTTTCTTATGTGATAGGCTGGGTTGGAAGTTCCATTCTTCTTCAGATATAGAACAGTGGTTCTCATTAATCCTGGGTCAGAATTGTACAGAAGGAAAATAGCATCAACCCAACTTGGAGGCTGAAGTTTTTTATGTATATATTTTCCCAGTTTGAATGGTTAAAGCCACTTCACAAACAGCAGATATGTCACATGATTAATATAGCACATCTATCTTCACTGTGCTATTTAAAACCAACAGTCTACACTGAAATACTGAGCTATGTTAACACTTGCATGGCAAAGTTCTGGTCACAAAGTTGATATTTCTGTTGTAGCATTTCATTTTATTGATACAATAATGCAATCACTGTGGCTTTTGATGTCGGACTACTACAGTGCATCAGTCA
This sequence comes from Schistocerca cancellata, assembly GCF_023864275.1. Taxonomy (NCBI): domain Eukaryota; kingdom Metazoa; phylum Arthropoda; class Insecta; order Orthoptera; family Acrididae; genus Schistocerca; species Schistocerca cancellata. The sequence goes on along the minus strand of NC_064631.1, from coordinate 607,167,751 downwards.
CCCTTGTAAAGTCTACGTACTGTTCCATTCTGCTCTGCCTTAATCAGTTCACTGTAATTCTACATTTGCACTTTGCAAGGGAATAAGGGAAGGATATATCACAGCACAGTAACGTGGAAAATTGACTCTGCAAGTACTGCATGTGTTAACATATTGTGTTTCAAGCAGATGTTCAGCTGTTTTTGCCAAATAATAACTCATTTATAACTCTTCCTTTAGTGCTACTATGTCTTTAATATTTAGATTTGGTAATCTTCAAACATCAGTTGCAAACAAATGCAGAGTTTTGCAGACTAATCAACTTGGTGGGTGGCAGATCACACAGCTACATATTCTAAAATGTTTTTAACTTGGTTTTAGCTGTTCAAGCTAAGGCAGTTTAGTAGATCTTCATATTTTACCCAAGAATTAATCTGTTTAGATTTAGTATTCATTCTGTGTATACTAAACAAAGAGGTTTTGTAATTTGAAGTAATTAAAAATATTATGATAATAATAATAAGGCCCGGGAAAAGAATAGGCCTCCGGTATGTTCTGCCAGTCGTAAAAGACGACGAAAAGAACAAACCACTAATAGGGCTAACCCTCCTTTTAGTGTGATTAGTTGGTTCAGGACAGAACTAATGAAGCCTCGGACAAGCGCCGTCATGGTCGGGGACGACGTTTGAACCTTATGCCCGCCCACAATGGTAACGACACTGCTAGACAACTAGAAAATGATTTAAATCCAAATATGCTTCCTGCAACCACCCTAGAAGGGAAACAAAGACAGAGGATGAGATGGTCAGCTGAAGTTAATCGACAACTCATGTTCTGTTATTACCAAGCAACAAACCTAGGAACCAACACAACTGGATACAATTCACAAGTATACACAACATTTATTATCAGATACCCAGAATTAAAATTTTTAACACAACAATGACTACCTGATCAGATCTGTGTAATAATCAAAAATAACAGGATACCCCAGTCAGAATTAGAAAACATCAAACAACAAGTACAACAAATACTAGAACAAAATAATGTGCAATCAGAAGAAGAAGAAAATACAGTAATGGACTCAAACATCCCAGAGCAAACAAACAAAGAACAACACGCATCAATTAAACAATCAGAGGAAAACGAAATCTTAAGACAGCCACCAGAACAAGCACAAATAGAACTTGAAGTAACACGCATGTTAGATATAGAAGAAAAATTTCAGCTGACATATGTATAGAATATATAGAATACAAAGACACAAATACAGACATTAGACCATTCTTGCATAGACTGCCAAATAACCCACAAGTCGAAACAACAATAAAAACTATCAACACGATCATACACAACAAAATAAATGAAAACACAACTATGGACGAGTTACAATTACTGGTTTATATAGGAGCACTCACTACACTAAATATACACACTAGGCAGAGATCAGAACCAACCAACACACAGAAGAAACCCACAAAACCAGCATGGCAACACAGGCTACAGATCAGAATAGAAAAACTGAGAAAAGACATCGAACAGCTAACACAATTTATAAGAAATGAAATGTCAGAAAAAAAATGAAAAAGGTTAGGTAAAATCTCACAACAAGAAGCGATGGAGCAATTAGATGAAAAGAAGCAGAAATTACAAGCATTGGCCAAACGACTTAGAAGATACAAAAAAAGTGAAAATAGAAGGAAACAAAACCAAACATTCAACACAAACCAAAAGAAATTTTACCAGACAATAGGTAACACACACATTAAAATAGACAATCCACCAAACGTAACAGACATGGAACACTTCTGGAGCAACATATGGTCAAACCCGGTGCAACATAACAGGCATGCACGGTGGATACAAGCAGAAACAGATACATACAAGATGATACCACAAATGCCTGAAGTGATAATTTTGCAACATGAAGTCACCCAAGCAATTAATTCTACTCACAATTGGAAAGCCCCTGGAAAAGATAAAATAGCAAATTTCTGGCTAAAGAAGTTCACCTCAACACATTCACATCTAACTAAATTATTTAACAGTTACATTGCAGACCCATACACATTCCCTGATACACTTACACATGGAATAACTTATCTGAAACCTAAAGATCAAGCAGACACAGCAAACCAGCTAAATATCGCCCCATAACATGCCTACCAACAATATACAAAATATTAACTTCAGTCATTACACAGAAATTAATGACACATACAACACAGAACAAAATTATAAATGAAGAACAAAAAGGCTGTTGCAGAGGAGCACGAGGATGTAAAGAGCAACTGATAATAGATGCAGAGGTGACATATCAAGCTAAAACTAAACAAAGGTCGCTACACTACGCATACATTGATTACCAAAAAGCTTTTGATAGTGTACCCCACTCATGGTTACTACAAATATTGGAAATATACAAAGTAGATCCTAAATTGATACAGTTCCTGAACATAGTAATTAAAAATTGTAAAACCACACTTAATATCCAAACAAATTCAAATAATATCACATCACAGCCAATACAGATTAAGCGTGGAATATACCAAGGAGACTCATTAAGTCCTTTCTGGTTCTGCCTTGCTCTGAACCCACTATCCAACATGCTAAATAATACAAATTATGGATATAATATTACTGGAACATACCCACACAAAATAACACATTTGCTATACATGGATGATCTAAAACTACTGGCAGCAACAAATCAACAACTCAACCAATTACTAAAGATAACAGAAGTATTCAGCAATGATATAAATATGGCTTTTGGAACAGACAAATGTAAGAAAAATAGCATAGTCATGGGAAAACGCACTAAACAAGAAGATTACATATTGGATAAACACAGCGACTGCATAGAAGCAATGGAAAAAAACAGATGACTATAAATATCTAGGATACAGACAACAAATAGGAATAGGCAATACAATTATTAAAGAAGAACTAAAAGAAAAATATAGACAAAGACTAACAAAAATACTGAAAACAGAAATGACAGCAAGAAACAAGACAAAAGCTATAAATACTTATGCTATACCAATATTGACCTACTCCTTTGGAGTAATGAAATGAAGTAACACAGACCTAGAAGCACTCAATACACTTACACGATCACAATGCCACTAATATAGAATACATCACATACATTCAGCAACAGAAAGATTCACATTAAGCAGAAAGGAAGGAGCAAGGGCATTTATTGACATAAAAAATCTACATTATGGACAGGTAGACAATTTAAGAAAATTCTTTATAGAACGAGCATAAACTAGCAACATACACAAAGCAATCACTCATATAAATACATCAGCTACGCCACTGCAATTTCATAACCACCTCTACAACCCTTTAGATCACATAACATCAACAGATACAAAGGAAGTAAATTGGAGAAAGAAAACACTACATGGCAAGCACCCATATCATCTAACACAGCCACACATCGATCAAGACGCATCCAACACATGGCTAAGAAAAGGCAATATGTACAGTGAGACGGAAGGATTCATGAATGCAATACAGGATCAAACAATAAACACCAGATCTTACAGCAAGCACATTATTAAAGATCCCAATACCACAACAGATAAATGCAGACTTTGCAAACAACAAATAGAAACAGTAGATCACATCACAAGCGGATGTACAATACTAGCAAATACAGAATACACCAGAAGACATGACAATGTAGCAAAAATAATACATCAACAGCTTGCCTTACAACATAAACTTATAAAACAACACGTTCCCACAAACAAGTATGCACCACAAAATGTACTGGAGAATGATGAATACAAATTATACTGGAACAGAACCATTGTAACAGATAAAACACCACCGCATAACAAACCTGACGTCATACTCACCAATAAAAAGAAGAAATTAACACAACTAATCGAAATATCCATACCCAATACAACAAATATACAGAAGAAAACAGGAGAAAAAATTGAAAAATACATCCAACTGGCTGAGGAAGTCAAGGACATGTGGCATCAGGATAAAGTTGACATTATACCAATTATACTATCAACTACAGGAGGCATACCACACAATATCCACCAGTACATCAATGCAATACAGCTACATCCAAACTTACATATACAACTACAGAAATCCGTAATTATTGATACATGTTCAATTACCCGAAAGTTCCTAAATGCAATATAACGTATACCGTATAGTTAAAAGGAAGTCACACTTGATCAAGGTCTGCGTCACTTTCCATTTTTGGCCAGACTTAACGTCTGAGAAAAGATAGAAATAATAATAATAATAATAATAATAATAATAATAATAATAATAATTAAAATTATAAATTTATCCAAGGGCTGTTCAGTAAGCAACCTTCCAAGGAATAAAGGCATGCTTTTCTTTAAAAAAAAAAAAAAAAAAAAAAAAAAAAAAAAAAAAAAAAAAATCCAATATAGTCCCTTTTTTGGAGTGAACATTCTTTCCAACATCCAGGCCTTTCTTTTCAAGCTCTGAAAAAAATAGGAATTGCTATGCTTTTCAGAATATACTTGAATCGAAGAAGACAATCTCATATGAGCACTTTTTTAACTGCAAGTCATTTCTTCGTATAAGGGGACAAAAACAAATCACAGTAAGACAGTTAGTGTGGATATGGGGACTGCAGCTCATTCAGTTTTGTGACAACTTCAGATGAATGTGCTGGCACATTGTTGCAGGAAAGCAATATTTAATTCATCAAATGGAGTCATGTTGCCTTCAGTTTCTTGCTTAAGTGCTTCAGTATCTCTCTGTTATGTATTCTCAATTAATCATTTTTTGGTTTTCAGAGAAGCTTATGTTTATAAAACCTTTTGCATCCCACTAATTTTATGCTCAGTGGAGCTGTCCTTGTCATTTTTTGAAACTGATTCACTGGAAGCAACCCATTATTTTGATTACTGCTTAGTTTTAGGGATATAATGATGAATGCAGGTCATATCATTGATGGCAACTCAATGCAAAAAGTCTTTTGATCTCGATTAGATTGCTTCAAACCCAGCTCCAGAGTTGGAAACCACACTCACTTGTTGTCAGCAACTGTGGCAAACTATGACCTCTGCTACAAGCAAGCAGCAAGAATCATGTTGTGTTGGTAATGTGTGTCTTTTCGTTGTGCCTGTCTGCAACTTAACATGTCTTCTTTACAATAAGTAGCAATCTATCTTTTCCTGATAATGTTGCTATTCCAACCTGGGATTCCCATTGTTTGATTTTCCAAACTGTATTCCTTGACAGTGAAGGATCAGCAGAAAGTACATCGAATATTGCTTTTATTTCAGCATATATTTTCCCATTAAAAGAAAAAGTGAATCACAAAGAAACCAAATATTTTCACTGGTTGCTTATGCTAATCATTTTACTGCATGCATGCTGTAGATAAGTCAAATGTTATCCAGTACTCAGATTATGAATATTTTTAAGAAGATATAAATCAGCGAGTTTTGCCAAGAAATTTTCTTGTGGTGCAGGAGCCCTTGAAAATTCTTCAGATTCTCTTAAACTGTTCTTTGTAAGATTCTCAGAAAATTATTGAAAAGAAGTATTTCTGAACAATAGAGATGCACAGGTGCCAAAGGAAACACATTTTGCTTTTGTGAAACTTTCATTCTTGTAATGCTGATACTAAAATGTGAACTGTTTATTTAAAAAAACAGTATGGAGTTTATAGCAAGTTTTGATGAGGAATAATACATCAAAAAGAAATTGCTCATATACCAAATTCTATTAACATGTTCCTGTACCACGTTCTTAATGTACTAAGAAGAAACTGTTTGTATAACCAATTCTGTGAACATCTTCCTGCAGCATGTTCTTGAATTAAAACTACAAACATCATCATTTTGATCTCAGAAAACTGTAGAATGGCTCGAGGTGTTAACTGAAAAAATGGTCTGTTTGATGTTCTGGAAGGAAGGTAAGCAAAATATACCCGTTTTTGGTAAAAATTTTCATTGTCTATGTACATTAGACAATATCTGCATTGCAAATAAAGACTGAATGAAAAAAGATTTGCTTAGACATTTCATCAAATCAGGAAATGCTCCTCCCATTGTTTTTGTTGTCAAATCATAATACCAAGAATTTACAGCTGTCAAACTCTTCTGTTAACAGTCCCCACATGCTCCACAAATCCACTGGAGCAATGCATTTTACATTGAGTTGCATTTTGGGAGTTTTCTCAACGTTAGATGAGAATGAATTGCCTACAAATGATTTAGTAATTAATTAATTAATTAATTTAATTTGATGCCCTTTATAAATCACACAGTGGGAAGTCAAGGACAGAATAACAGCAATATGGAAAGGCTAGATTGCTACTGTGGCTTTGTGGCTCATTGGTATAGTACCAAACTACAAATCCAAAGGTCTTGGATTCATCTCCAGTCAGTCCTAGCATTTTTATCTGTCACTTAGCACTTCTTTCACCTCTGGCGATGTATGTGATTGTGAGTTGCACTGTGGTTCAGAACCCACATTAAACTGTAGGTCTTCCTCTAACTGGCTAGGTAAATCAGCTCAAAGGTTGGAGGAAGGCAACAGCATACCACCTCCAATTGGACCATACCTAGTAAAGCATTGTGGAGTTCGAAACAATCTATGGATTGATGACTGCTCTATTCAGATAGCTATGCACCACATAGAAGAGGTGTTGAGTCACTGATAGGCACAATGAAAAAGAAGGCTAGACATATTTTGCTTTTGGACGAAGCGCTTCTTTAGAAGTAGAGAACTCCAACACATTCACACAAGAACAAATCACACACACTTAGCCACTGCCTCATGGCACTAAGGCCTGAATGTGGCTGCATCTGGTGTGAGCAGCAATCTTGTGTGGTGGATAGTAGTGGTAAGAATGAACTGTGGGGTGGGGAGGGGGAAGAATAGCAGGCTAAGGATGGGAGGAAGATGCTAGTGTTGCCTTTAGGAATGCAGAAGAATGTGAGGCTGCTTTGTGGAAAATCATTAGGCTGTGCCTAGAGGAAACAGAGGGGAAAGGGGGGGAGGGGGGGAGGAAAAAGAAATAGAAAAGTGGAAAGGACCATGTAGGTGCTTCGCTGGTGTAGGAGCCATGTGTAGTACTGAAGTGGGAGCAGGGAAAGGTACGGGTAGGTTGAGGACAATGACTAACAAAGATTGAGGTGAAGGAGGAGTGGTTATGGGAATGAAGTGCTGTTCAGAAAAGCTAGTGTTGGTGGAAAATCCAGGTGTATAGGCTGTGAAGCAGTCATTAAAGTGAAGAACGTCATGTTGGGCAGCATGCTTAGCAACTGGGTGGTTGAGCTGTCTCTTGATAAGTTTTCCAATTGCTGCTTGCATGACATTGTTAGTAATCATGCCCAAGTAGAATGTGGCACAACAGTTGCAGCTTATTTGGAAGATCAGTGGCTGCTTTTGAACAAGTGGCCATGCCTTTGATGGAGTAGGAGATCTTGTTATAACATTGGGGTAGGTGGTAGTGGGAGCTTAGATCTAGGTCTATTACAGGGATAGGAGTCTTGAGGTAAGGGGTATGGAGCAGGGGTGGAGTTGGAATGGACAAGGATATTTCATAGGTTGGGTGGGTGGAAGAATACCTTTGTGGGAGGGGTGGAGAGGATATTGGGGAGGATATTTCTCATTTCAGGACAAGATGAGGGTGACCAAAACCCTGGCACTCCTTGCAGTCCTACCTTCTATATACTTGTTAAAGTTAACAAACCCAACCACCCAGAATACCCCATTGTGGCTGGTTGCTGTGACACCACACGCCTGTATGTATCAACACCTTCATTCTGACTGACTCCAGACCAACATCCTCATTCCTGGTTTCCAAGACCAACTATATCCTCATCAATAATTACTTCTCTATTGATGGCATAAACTATGAACAAATCCATGACACTATACTATGCTAAACCTATTCAGGGGCCACCTACAGGATCTTCTTCCTAACCACCTAGAATTCTAAAGCCCTAACCTCCCCCCCCCCCCTCTCCCCCTGCTGCTAGGTCACCAGCACAGTAGCCAGTCTGTATGGTGGGGCTGTTATGTACCCCTACGGCTGAGCCCCCTGACAACATGAGGATAGCACTTCTGGTACCTGAGCTGTCACCACCTCGTGTAAGCCTAGGAGGGGTTGCTCATCTTTATGGGGCATCAGAACTGTCAGCAATCACTGCTGTTCCAGGTGGCTCTTGTGGTGGCTGGGTGGTTCCCACAGGGTTAGCCCCTGATCATAGTGGGTGGTGCGAAGGCATATGCTCTGCACATGAAGTGTCGTAAGCCCACACTTCTGGCTGCTCTTCTGTGGCTGTCTCGTTAGAAAGTAATGGTTCTCTGTCTGCTCCCACTCTTGCTTCCTTGGTGTTTCCCTCCCTGGCCACCACGTGGGAGGAGGGTGAGGCTGACCAGCTTCGGGGCAAAACCCTTTCCTCATTGCTTAGTTTGTTCTAGGACAGACGGTTTCATCTTTTTGTCAAACATATAGAAGATAAATTTAGTGAAGTAGAGTAACTCAGTAAGGCGCAATCTGGTTCCCTATTGATTAAAACCTCTTCTGCCAGTCAGTCAGCCTCTCTTTGTGCTTGCGATTGCTTAGCAGATGTCTCAGTGAGCATCACTCCTCACCAGTTCTTTAATATGGTCCACACATTATCTTTCTTAGGGATCTCCTCCTTCAATTTGATGATGAAGTAAGTACCAACCTAACATGGTGCTGCATTTATTTCATCCAGCAAGTCCAGAGAGGTCCTAAGGATAATCATGTTGATACCGGCACTTTAATTCTGACTTTTGAGGGTATAACCCCCCCCTCCCCCCCAGGCCCCTCCAACATCTCCATTTTGATCAAAAGTTTTCACGAAGTGATGTGAATCCTATTTGTGGTGACTGTGGCTACCCTCTTCATGTGGGGAGTCCTTGCATTGTACTATCCAAGTGTGTGAACTGTTCTGGCTTACACTCTTCTTGCTCTCTGGATTGTTCAATCTATAAAATGGAAAGGAAGATTCAGGAATTCGAAACTCTTGACCATCTATCCTTCTGTGAGGGACAGGAATTCAGTAATCTCCAACCAGTACTGTCAACTTTCGCTACTGTTGCATCCTTTCCTTGTCCTCCTACCCCCCCCCCTCCTCCTCCTCCACCTCCTCCCTTACCTCCATCCTGTCTCTCTTCTCTTCTCTCCTCTCCTCCTGCACAGTTCCCGTTCCCTCCCCCAACAGAACATCTCCTTCTCCTCACCCAGAGAAGAAATCCTCTTCTCTGGCACCATCCAGGGATGGGGCTTCCTCGAGGACCCCCTCCCTGTTGTCTTCAGGAGAAGAAGCCCGTTACTTTGAGTCAGATGAGGGACCCATTCTCTTTGGGCCTCAAGGCCCTTGTTCTTTCTAGGAAGATATTTCTGTGACTTGCTGTCTTCTTGATTACACCTCTTCTCACCCTCCAAAGGAGAAGAAGATGTGTAAGGCACAAGACTAGGTCCCCCCTGATGTCTCAGGGGGTGTCACCCCTTACCTCTCAATTGGAGTCTGATCTTACATTCATGGACATCACTGACTCAGCACAATGATCAATTCTGTCCCATTCGATGTTCTTCCAGGCTCTTGTACTACTCTCCTCGCAATGGAACTGCAATGGTTACTATCCTCACTTCTGGAATTGCAGTCTCTTCTTTTTGTCTACTCTGTAGCTTGTGTTGTATTGGAGGAATCTCATTTCATGGATACTCATTCACTAACTCTTCATGGTTTCCAAACCTTCTGCTGGATCTGGGTTGGCCTTCTGCAAGCCTCCAGTGGTGTTTGTACATTGGTCCACATGGACATCATTAGTCCCTAGGTTCCTCTTCAAACTGCACTGACAGTGATGGCCGTTTGGATCTATTTAGACTCTGCGGTAACAATGTGCAATCTTTATCTCTTCTCAACAGCTCCCTCCTCCCTTCCTTCTCCTTAGGGACTTTAACACCCATAACCCTCTGTGGGGTGATACTGTGACCCCTGAGCAGAACAGGGTTGTTGAAGACCTGCTGGTGGGGCTAGATCTCTGCCTCCTCAACACTGGAGTTCCCACTCACTCTAATGTGGCACATGGCACTTTTTTGACCATTGATCTCTACATCTCTATTGCTGAATTCCTCCCCTCCATTCAATGGGGAGTTCATGATGATTTGTGCGACAGCAATCTTTGCCGATTGTCTTATCTTTTATTCAGCATCACTCACCTCAGTGCCCTTCCAGGTGAGCCTTTACTAATGCTGATTGGAATGCCTTTTTGTTGGCAGCCGTCCCAACCACTCCACCATATAATGGCAGTGTTGAGTCTGTACAGAGTTTGACTAACGCCATCCTTTCGGCAGCCGCTTCAGCAATTCCCCCTCCCTTGGTCCCGAGCACGGGGTCCCAGCTTCGATTCCCAGCAGGGTCAGGGATTTTCACCTGCTTCGAGATGACTGGGTGTTCATGTCGTCCTCATCAGTTCATTATCATTCCTGAAAGTGGTGACATTGGATTGAGCACAGATTGGGAATTTGTACGGGCGCTGACAACAGCGCAGTTGAGTGCCCTACAAACCAAACATCATCATCAACCTCTCCCTCGGGATCTCCTGATGACAGACTGTCCCTTGGTGAACCTCCAGAATTGGTGCAACTATCAAAAACCACTGTTGTGACCCCCAATGCTACAATCGGCAACCATCTTGTGAGCACCTCCTGGCTTTCAAATGGCTTTGTGGCTGGGTTCACTATGTAATCAAATGCCAGAAACAGATTTGTTGGGAGCAATATCTTGCTGCCATAGGGCTGCATACTCCCTCCTCTCAGGTATGGGCAAAGATCAGATGCATTTTTGACCACCATCATCCTACAGGTGCTCCGGAAACTTTCCTGATTGTGTTAATCTTACCAGCCCGGACTTAATTGCTGAACTTATTTCTTGGCATTTTTCCCAGGCCTCAGTGTCGATCCACTATCTGCCCACATTCCATCTTCACAGATGCCATCTGGAGTGAGTCCCTTTATCTTTCATTCCCCATTGCCTGGAGCCTTATGATGCCCCATTTAGCAAGTGGAAATACACAGTGCCCTTGCTCTCTGCCCTGACACAGCTACTGGACCGGACTGAGTGCACGACCAAATGCTTCAACACTTATTGGTGGCTAACTAATGTCATCTGCTTGCCCTTTTCACTCATCTCGGGAACAATGGAGGAACTCCCTTACTAGTGGTGAGAAGGTATCCTTATTTCCATTTTGAAATAAAGTTAACGGCCTCTTCGGATGGACAGCTATTGCCCAATCAGCTTTACTAATGCCCTCTGCAAGTTACTTGAATATATGGTGAGTCAAAGGCTGTATTTGATATGTGGATCATGGAACCTGTGTGTTTCATGTCAATTCACACCTCCTGAAATTGTTTACAATTCAACATTACTTTGTTCTGGATGGTTCTGAAACTTACTTGGAGTCTTGTAATTTACAAGGTCATTGTATGTATGAATAAATAGGGCCACACACTGCTGAGGCAGGCAGTTCACACACGTGTACTTCTTCGTGTGTGAGCAGTAAACATGCTTTCAGGGTAGTGTGTTGTGTCTTTCCAGTGACTGTGCTCTTCTAAATGATACTCAGTTCTGGTTTCTAAGTGATAAGACTTAGTGGGTATTGTGAATCAGACATTCAGAGACTTCATGGAACGTGTGCATTTTTTCCATTTATGTCTTTGAGCAGTCTTCTGAAATACCCAGTTCTTATCTTATTAGCTTCCCTAGTGCACACGTAAGCAATAAATTTTATATCCTCATCTCTGATTTTACACTTTTCACATAAGGAATTGGAACTCCTTCTCTAACAAGATGATCACGCCTACTCACCATCACCAATTTCATCCAAACTTACGGTTTATGCAAGGATTGGGCAGGAATGAAAGTGACGGAAGTGAGTGCTCCAGATGGCCAAGCATTTAGGAGAAGGAAAAAAAAAAGTTTGGCAGTGGTTGGGCAAGGCTTCGAGCTATTTATGGCACCATAGTTTCTGGGCAGCAGTTGGCACAGTGAAATGAAATGAGTACAGAACGGTAAGTCCAGATCTGTGGAGTCAATCTCCAGAAACTTTTTTTTTTTATTTGCAATTTTATACTTGCACTGCAAATGAACTGAACATGAATGAAGTAACAGCTCATATACAGCACAATTTGCTATAACTCATTCTGGAAAATTATTGCCTGTCGTCTGCCAATGCCTACAGGAGAATGCTAGCTATTTTGGGCTGTGGATTCAAAAAACTGTGGATGAGACATGGTAGAATATAAGAATGTCATCACATACTTACTTACTTACTGCATTGGTCACACAAACTGCAGTCGGTCTTTGCCTCACCAATCAGCCTCCTCCAGTGTCCTCGGTCCATGTATTCTTCTTCAGACAGCCCCAGTGCACTCATATCCTATCTGACCTGATCAGTCCATTGGAGTTGTGGTCTTCCCCGTGGTCTTTTGCCCCTAATATCTTCCTCCACTACCTACCTGATGATCTGGCCTTCTCGACGCATTATGTGTCCGTACCACTTCAGTCTTCTTTCTTTGATCATTTCCATGGTGTCCATCGGCTTGTATAGCCCCTGCAATTCACAGTTCATTCTTTTCCTCCATTCATCTCCATCCTTCACTGGCCCAAAAATCTGTCAGGATGGCATTCTAAAATGTCAGGAGTTTTCTTTCCATCTTTTGGGTGATGGTCCAGGTCTCTGCTCCATATAAGAGTACAGGTTGTATTATTGTCTTGTAGATCTTGGTCTTTGAGGATTTCAATAGAAGCCAGGACTTCAACAGCTTTCACAGAGCAAACATTTACATGTTTTCTGCTTGTATTCATGCATTAACTTCCTGGTCTGTCTCATTCCTTTCATTGAGTATAGCCCCAAAATATTTAAAGTCTTTTACCCTTTCAAATGCTATGTCCTCCACCTTCAGGGGTCTGTCACCATTTTCTCGGCTAACTACAAGGTATTTTGTCGTATGCATATTCAACTTCAGGCCTGCTCTCATTGCGTCTTCCATTACTGTTCTTGTCATCTGAATTAGGTCTTGCTCTTTCTCTGCTATTAAAACTACATCACCTGCATAGGAATAAATAGGGCCACACACTGCTGAGGCAGGCAGTTCACACACGTGTACTTCTTCGTGCTATGTCCTCCACCTTCAGGGGTCTGTCACCATTTTCTCGGCTAACTACAAGGTATTTTGTCGTATGCATATTCAACTTCAGGCCTGCTCTCATCAGGTTGTTGATCCTTCTTCCCAGCTGTATTCCTGTCTCTAGACTTGCTACCTTTCTCAGGGCTCCCTCCAGTACCAGGTTAAACAGGAGAGGGGAGAGGCAGTCTCCTCGTCGCACTCTAGTCCTCACCTTGAACTTCTTTGATATGTTTCCATTTACTTTCACCGTGCATATTGTCTCCTGGGTGCATATCTGTCAGTTGTATGAGTTTTCTGGGAACTTTTCTTGTCATATTGCTTGTATTTTCACACTATCATATGCTATTTGGAAGTCCACAAAAAGGCAGCAAACAGTTTTGCAGAATTCCTAGCTCTTTGCTAGCACTTCCCGTATTGTATGTAAATGGTCTACAGTTGACTTTCCCTTTGTGAAATTTGCTTGTTGGAGTCCCAGTACTTTCTCGACATGTGGTGTTAGTCTCTTCAGTAACAAAAGGCTCAAGATCTTACAAGCTGTACATAGTAGTGTAATTCCCCTATAGTTGCTACATCTCATTTTGTCTCCTTTCTTTAGTATAGGGCAGATGACAGACTCATTCCATTCTTCTGGGGTTCTTTCCTTCTTACAAATTAAGAAGATTGTAGAGTAGCTCTTCCCTCCTTCAGCATCTCTACAGGTATGCCAACTATTTCTGGTGTCTTCCCCCTCTTCAGCAGTTTTATGGGTGCTCTTACCTCTTCCATGCTTGGTAGTTCGTACTTCCCCAATGGTACAATATATCTGTTTTCTCTATATGATTCTTCTTCTTCATTTTCTGTTGTAGCACTCATGGTGTTTACATCCACATTCAGGAGGTTTTTGAATTAGTTTTTCCATTCCTCCATAGCTTTCATTTCATCTGTTATTATCTGTGCTTCTTGACCTCTGAGCATGCCAATCCTTGGATTGTATCCTTTCTTGAAGAACCTGACTGTCCTGTAAGACTTTTACAGGACTTCTTCAAAAATGGTTCAAATGGCTCTGAGTACTATGGGACTTAACATCTGAGGTCATCAGTCCCCTAGAACTACTTAAACCTAACTAACCTAAGGACATCACACACATCCGTGCCCAAGGCAGGATTCGAACCTGCGACCATAGCGGCCACGCTGTTCCAGACTGAAGCGCCTAGAACCGCTCAGCCACACCGGCCGGCTACAGGACTTCTTCTGCCAGTTTTATTTTACTGTTTATGAATTCTTGCTTTTCTGTTCAGAGGACTTGTCTTGCTTCTCTAGCTGCTTCCATGTCTCTCAACCTTATTCTTTCATCCCGTTCATTTGTCAGCCATAACAGTTTTGCTGATTTTCTCTTGGTGACTGCATCTCTACACCACTGATTCATCAAAATCTGGGAAACTTAAAACAACCCTGTACAAAAATACTTGACTGATGTGATGAAGTCGTATCTGCCAGAGAAAAAATTTCTTTTATTAATTGACTAATGGGAAAAAGAAACAAATTCGCTGTTATACAATGAGATTTTTCTAGATGGAGGGGGATTGCCATTGTGCTGTATTAAAATGATTCCTCCAATTACACTCTGCTAGTGCAACCACACAATATCTGTTTTTATTGTCAGGTAAAAAGTTTGATCAAAAAGGCTCAAAACTGCTCTTGTCTTGTTGAGAGAGAAAAAGAGATCACATCTCAAGAAGATTGCATCAAAATGCATTCCACTGTATGTCACTAGGTATCCTCACCAATATTTAGTGAAATGATGCATTATGCATGGTTTGTTTCAAACAGTGTGATGATAATGAATCTTTTATAAATGTAGACCAAGTTTCTTTTTATATAGAAACTTTAAAGCATACATGTAATTGTAAAAATGCGACGTTTATAACGCGTGCAACATGCAGAGAAAATAACTACTTTGCTTGATTTTATGATAAATATCATCCCAGCACTTGTGAATCTTCAACTTTAAAATAATAAAAGTAACTAATTTTATATGAGAAGTTCTCATAGAAAACTTACAATCCCTTCTGGAAATTTATTTCCAATCCCAGGTTTCGCTTTGCCTTTTCTTTTCAAGACTTTTATGGAAGTATTAATAAATATGATATATTTGACATTACTTCACTTCATTTGCAGTGTAAGAAAGATAAAAATTGAAAATAGAAAGTGTTTCATCCCACAACCCTCATATTACCATTCTGTATTCTTTCAGTGGTGCCAACTGCTGCCTGTAAACTACACTAACGTAAATGGCTTGTGCCTCACCTGATCTGCATAGAAAATGCTATTTTTCTGCTAAATGCTTAGTCATCTGGAGCTCCCAGATCTGACACTTCCTTTTCTGGCAAAGCCTTGCAAGCACCATAAATTTGATCAAAGTCAATGACGACGAGTACAGCGCTTGCAAAATGCCATAGCCACTAGATGCGCCATCAGCTGGGAGAAGCGTGATGAGAGCAGCAGAGGTGGGGGATCACTCAGAGTGCTGTAGGAGAAATGCCAAGCACTGGAGGTGAAGTGCCATCCTAAACTGAAGCCTACACTTGTAAATATTACGTGGGGCCCTGCCATGCCCACATTTGCATTGTGACCATTCAGAGAGATCTGTGACCTCTTCTTTGGTTAGTATATAAAAAGAATTCCACTGAAAATGCAGCAATTTATCGTTTCTTGGTTTATTAATCATTTGTAACTTTTAGAGAAGAGCCATGAATGGGGAATTTTGAGTTGTTGCCATGTTAAAAATGTTACTCTCGAATTCCAGTCACCCATGACTATTAAATTTTCGTCCCCCTTCACTACCTGAATAACTTCTTTTATCTCATTGTACATTTCATCAATTTCTTCATCATCTGCAGAGCTATTTGGCATATAAACTTGTACTACTGTAGTAGGCGTGGGCTTCATGTCTATCTTGGCCACAATAATGCGTTCACTTTGCTGTTTGTAGTAGCTTACCCGTACTCCTATTTTTTTATTCATTATTAAACCTACTCCTGCATTACCCCTATTTGATTTTGTATTTATGACCCTGTATTCACCTGACCAAAAGTCTTGTTCCTCCTGCCACCGAACTTCACTAATTCCCACTATATCTAACTTTAACCTATCCATTTCCCTTTTTAAATTTTCTAACCTACCTGCTCGATTAAGGGATCTGACATTCCACGCTCCGATCCATAGAACACCAGTTTTCTTTCTCCTGATAAAATACTCAGTATTAAATAAATGTGTAATTATGTCACTTACGTTGTTTCAAAACACATTACATTCCTCAGTTCACCAGCTATCAATGGCTCTTAAAAATTACATTCTCTCATTGGAAAAATCTGTAGTTAGTGGCCTTGCAGTAGCATTCTCGCTTCCCACACATAGGGTCCTGGGTTCAATTCCCGATGGGGGTCAGGGATTTTCTCTGGCTCAAGATGACTGGGTGTTGTCATCTTCATCATCATCATCATTCATGTCTTACTTCCACCTAAATATTGCAGTAACTGTGACCATTAGTGAAATGATGGGCACATCGTAGTGAACCTGACGTATGAAGCTACAAGTAAAGCATAAATGAAATTTTTGTACCGAATAGGTTCTGTAAAATCCTTTGAGAAGAATTACAGGACATGCATGTCAATTCTGTCATCACCAGCCAGCCAAAAGGTGGCAAGTACTTGTTGGCCTCCCCTCCTGAACGTAAGAATGAACTTGCCCATCTCTTTGGATGGTTGCCCAGCTCTTTGGATGGAAACTGGTTACTGCACATTGGCCACTGTATCATGTGTGGCCTATAGATGTGACCCCCTTGTGAAAGGTCATTCACTATTGGTTATATAATGTAGATTTGCTAATTATACTTGTCAACTATGTTACCAGTGTAATGCTCCAGCATTGTTTCAATACTGTTGCTAAATTTATAGAGACCAAATTACCCCACATGCAACTACGATGTGTGTTTTTTAAGTAAGGTGTGTTTTGTTGTAGACACTAGTAATTTGTGTGCATACTGCAACGAGCATGTGTGTCGAGTACCAGCATGCCTCGGGAACAACTGTGCTCAGTTTCAGCGCTGTAGCTAACCTGTACGGTTCTTTTCTGTGCTTTCAAAATGTTTAAGACTATCAACTCGCCCGCCGCATGTGAGGTTCACTCAGTGATACGGGTTTTTGACAGAAAGGAACCTGTCTCCTGCAGAAATTCATCAACAGATTTTTGAAGTGTACGGCGATACTGTTATGAGTGAAAGCAAAGTGTGTAACTGGGTATGAGAATTCAAAGATGGCCATGAGAATGTCCATGATGAGGACCACTCCGGTCACCCTTCTTTGATTACAGATGATTTGGTGGCTTCAGTTGAAGCTAGGATTCGTGATAACAGGTGCTTCACAATAACAGATCTCTCAAATGAATTTCCTGATGTGTCGAGATCTGTGCTTTACAACATTGTTACTGAACACCTAAAGTTTAGGAAACTGTGCTCCCATTGGGTCTCAAAACTCCTAACAGAGTACCACAATTACCAAAGATTTGAGTGTGCTATGAAGTTCTTGACTTGTTATCACGAAGAAGGTGATGGGTTCATGAATCAGATTGTAACTGGAGACGAAACATGGGTTTCACATATCGTGCCTGAATCAAAGCAACAGAGCATGGAATGGAGACACACACACTCGCCTGTAAAGGTGAAGGCCAGACAGACTGTCCCAGTGCGAAATCATGGTGTCGGTGTTTTGGGATAGGCATGGTGTTTGGTCGACCTCATGCAACGAGGAACCACTATCAATGCAGAAGCATAATGCCAAACCCTGAGAAAGCTACACAGAGCAATTCAAAACAAAAGGGGCAGCATCCTGACAAAGGGAATTGTCGTTCTCCATGACAATGCAAGACCTCACACTGCAGGTCAGACCTGCGATTTATTGGACAGTTTTGGCTGGGAAGTTTTAGACCACCCACCCTACAGTCCTGATCTTGCACCGGGCGATTACCGTCTGTTCCTCCAACTCAAACACCACCTCAGTGGCAATCATTACAATGATGATGACAATGGCAATGAACTCTTGGTTATCGGAGCTGGCAGCAAGTTTTTATGAAGAGGGTATTTAAAAACTGGTTGAGATGTATGATATGTGTTTCAACGAACTTGGCAACTATGTCGAAAAATAGATTGAAGTGTGTACTTTCTGAAAATAAATTTAATTTTTTTTAAATAACATATCTACGGTACACATATGGACTCTGAAATGTGTATCAGAAGAATGGAAAAGGGAATACTAATTTCAGTGTTCAAGAGTGGAGACAGAGAAGCATGTGATAACTGTTGAGGGATCACACTCGTATCACAATTAGCAAAAATAATGGAGATTATAGTGGAAAGAAGATTGAGGAAAACAGTGAAAGGTTACTTAGAGTAGGTTTTCAACATGGTAGATCAACAGTAGACCCAATCTTTAGTATGAGACAGTTGATGGTGAGGCATTGGGAGTATGGGAAAGATCTTCTAATGATATTTCTTGACTTAGTGAAGGCTTACAATAGTGTCCTGGAGAAAAGATTTGGGAAAATTGGAGAGAAAGGGAGTTGTAAAATAAGCAAGTGAAATTCTTCAAGGAGTGTATGACAAAAGAGACAAAAGATATTCATATAGCAAGGGAGATTACCTTATTGCTATCTACCAATGATATTGTAATGTAGGGAACCAACAGTACAAGAACAAAGAGACATCTTAAATGAAAAGCTGAGAAATATGGAATGAAATGCTGTGTGGAGGAAAGCAAGACTACAGCAGAGACTTAGAAGGCAAGGGACAAATTAATAGTCAAAGCCAGAATGTTGAAATTGAGGATAACTTTAAATAATTAGAAAAGAATGCAAGAATGGAGGCAGAAGTTAGCTTTTTACCAGTGTGGGAGGGTCTTAGTCTCTGAAAGGAGGGTGTCAATAATTGTAAGGTAGACCTGTGCAAGGCATACTTTATGCCCATGCTGATGTATGAGTCAAAGACCAGGCCAAGGACAAGAAGAGAGGAGAGTAAAATCCAAGACAGCAATGTGAAATTTCTAAGAAATACTTTAGGAAAAGCTATGAGAGACAGTGAGAAATGAAGATGTTAGGAATGAAACTGGAGTAGAAAATTTGAAAAAGATAATGGAGAAAAACAGGTTAAATGGTTTTGGCATGTAAAGAGAAAAAGAAGGTGGAAGAATACCGAAATGATGATGGAGGCCTAGTTTCAGAGCAAGAGGGAAACCTAAAGCAGGTGAATTGACTCAGTAAAGACCAGTTTTAGAAGAAGGAATCTGGAATGGAACAAAACAGTTACAGAAGAAGAATGCTAGAAATATGGGAAATAGGAGAAGTACCTTAAATGTTACAACCCAGCCTGATGCTGAATAAAGTGAAAACCAAAGATGATGATGATGATGATAAATACACATTTATTTAAAAATAGGAATCATTGTTTAAAACCTATCATCACAAAAAGATAGATGTATTTTGTCCTTCAATATGTATGTCTGTAAAAAAAAATGTCATTGCAACTACAAGCTACATGCTTCATCAATAGTTGCTACAGTTTGTATCCCATTTCATAAACAAGGTTTTATGGATAATTGAATATGCAAATATATAACAAATACATTATCAGTGTTCATTTAAGAGGGCCTAAGCACTGTGGTTGGGCTGCTTATTATAGAGATTAAAAATGTTTTAACAAAACTGATTATTAATAGCACCTGCAACCACTATTTCAATGTTTTTTCTACTTTTAAATAATTGAATAGATCCTAAGGGTAAATACACTCTGAAGGTGGTCAGTATGCATTTCCTGCTATTTAAAATTCATTATGACATCTTACTGTGTTGAACATACATTGAAATGCTCCTCACTGTATAATTTATTAACATCAGTGTTCTTGTGCATATGCTAGTTTATGATGTGTATAGCAGCTCCTTCTTTCTCTGTATGTTTTGAAGAATTTAGATGCCAATATAAATTGTGTACACTTATCATGTGACCATTGGTATAACTAGATTAAGGGAGTCAAATTACATCATTAGTGTTTAATGAATGTCTGAGGCATTTTACCACAGTAAGAAGTATTAAATGATCTAATGTAAGCCATGAATTCACCTCAGTTCTGAAATTTGTTGGACATATTTCTTAGTGTTTGAAACTGTCTTGTTCACATCACTTTTTGTACATAATTTTACTTAAAATCATTGTTTTATTTATTTGGTTGTGTGTGTATATAGTCTGAGGCATTTTTGTGCAAATATGTTTATGTTTCATAGTCACTTAGTTGTGATATCCAAACTGTATCACTTAATAATTTGAGTCTAAACTGTACCACTTTCTCTCTTTACAGACCCAGCAGGGTGATGGTGGTGTCTCATCATATCTACAAGAAAACAAAGTACCTGTTCCTTTCCTAGTTATGATGATACTTCAGTTTGCACTTATAATTATTGATCGGTCACTATTCTTGCGGAAATTTATTCTAGGGAAGATAATTTTTCAGTTTTTCTTAGTTATTGGAGTCCACATATGGATGTTCTTTGTACTGCCTGCAGTCACAGAAAGGTTTATATTTTTATAATTATTATTCTGCTGTCTATGTATAAGAAATTATTGGATGGTCTTAATATCTGTGGAAATCCTGGTACATTCAATTTCACAACCCTTATCCCCTCCTCTCTCCACATTAACCATAAAAATAGTGAATTGTACATATCTTTTGATGTTGGTCTTCGTACCTCCCTCTTTTTCTCGTCATCTCCTATTCCTGCATTTCCTATTCATTTTTTCTCATTTTCTACCTTTCCAACTCCCCTCTCCTCCTCTCCTCCACAAACTGTTCTCTTCCTTACCTCATCTGACCTCTTTTTCACACTTCTATTCTCTCCTCATTCTTTCTTCATGTTCTTTACCTCCAGTTCACATCATCCTCTCATCCTTTTCCTTCCTCCTCTCCTTTTCCTATTTACCCTCATATTTTCTTGCTCATGTCCTGCCCCTCCTGCTCCTCTGCTGTTCCTCCTGCTCCCCTCCTTTTTCCTCCTACTCTCTGTCTTTCTGTCCTCCTCCTACTTAATTCTCCTCTTGCCCCTTCCTCCTCCTCTATCCCCTCCTCCTCCTCCTCCTCCTACCTCCTCCCTCCCTCCTCCTCCTCCTCCTCCTCCTCCTCCTCCTCCTCCTCCATTGCCCCTTCTCCTCTTCCTTCCCCTCTCCCATCCTTCTCCTCCTCCCTCTTATCTCCACCTCCTCCATCACATCCACCACCAACTTCATATATATATAGAGTGTGTGTGTGTGTGTGTGTGTGTGTGTGTGTGTGTGTGTGTGTGTGTGTGTTTTAGCTGTAAGAGATAAGAGTTAGTATTATTTACAAGTTGTTACTCTGCTGTATGCTTGTACAATTTCTAGAGATGTCTGGTAATGCATTGGCTTTATAAAACTGCCATTAAAGATAAGAGTTCATGTTATTGTGCTTGTTTATTAAGATTGGCTGTCCTACAAGTATATGTGGTCTTGGAGAGTGTCCTGGCATCTATCATGTTAAATGATGATGATCTTCATTACTCTTTCATAATTATTTATTCTTAATGGCTGACCTTGTGCAGCTTGTAGTGTTCCAGCCTTTAAGTGTGTTGTCCACAGGAAAGGCTTTCATAAATAATGCAGGCACTGTTCAGCACAGACATATTCAACAAATAGCACATTAGTGGATGACTGTCTTTTCTGTGCCAAAGCTAGATTCATTAGATGAGTGGTCTGTAATTCTTTGTAATTTTGCCTTCTCTACTCTTGTGAAGTACTTGCATTGTATTAGTGGTCAGCCTCAGGAATGGGAGACCACTGATGTACAACAAATTGCCCAAAAATCGTTGAGTACCATAAAATTTCAAGAAAAAAATTTAAAAACATTGGTTGCAGAAAACACTTCAGTTACACTGCACAAAACTCTTGAGTGTCAGCTGTGAATAATATGTATTCATTTATATGTATTGCATGATTTTTGCCTGTTTATTCAATTTTATTATAATCATCAGTGTTTCTTTCATGTATGTGTGTATCTTGACTGGCATCTTTTTTAAAAGAGTAAGTGAACTTATTCAGAATCAATAAATCTGTATAAATTCCAGGCCTTTTAATGCTTCTCTGCCACCCCAGATGTGGTACATGGTGAAATGCTTCTACTTACTATTATCTGCGTACCAGATAAGGAGTGGTTATCCAACTAGGATATTACGGAACTTCTTGTGCAAGAAATATAATATCATCAATCTCTGTCTTTTCAAGCTGTAAGTAAACAAACTTGAAGTGGGAATTTATTTTTTGAAGTGTTATGTGTTATCTTTTTTTTAAGTTTAAGTAGCTTATCATTAGAAATCAGCAACAATGGTAGAGCACTTGCCTGTGAAAGGCAAAACTCCAGAGTTAGAGTCTCGGTCTGGTACACAATTTTAATCTGCCGGGAAGTTTCAAGCCAAATACAGATATTCATAGATTTAGCTTCAAAAATGCTTGCATAATGAAATACGTCTGTAAAAACTCTCGTTCCCTTTCTCACCCCCATACCCCTTGGGTGGTTGAATTTCCAAAAACAGTGAAACACTTTTTTTTATTATTTCCAACTGAGAATCCAAATTCAAATTTTCATAGATTTATCTAAAAATGCTTTCATAATGAAGTAATTCATAAAATATTTCATCCTCTATTTCACCACATTAGGGGCTCAGTTTCCAGAAACACCGAAACACACAATTTTTATTTATTTGTAACCAAGAAGCCAGATACGAATTTTCATAGATGTAGGTTTAAAAATGCATTAGTAGTAAAATTATATTTTATATTTATATGTATATTTATATTTTATTTTCAAAGAAACTCTCACATGCCTATTTCCCCCCATAGGAGTTAAATTTTCAAAAATATGTAAACATATATTTCTTTATTTCTGACTGAGAAATTAAATATCATCCTCTCTTATTTGACTCCCTTAGTAGTGGAATTTGGAACAATCCCTTCCTAAATGATGCCTACATTATAAGACCAACACCCTCATAAACACACACAATCAAGGTTGAAATCCCAGAACAGAATACTGACCTGTACAGTATTACTGAGAGATTTGAAATAAGAGAAGTTATTAAGTTAAATTTCACTATTTTAATTTCATTCTCAAAATACAAGCTAATACTTCTAATAAGTTGATGCCATACAAGCTCCATTTAAAGTTCACAATTCTAATCTTTCACAAAAATTAGTCCATTACTAGATGTATGAATTTAGCTGTTTCTTTTTTGGGCTGGTCAAAGTAAAGTGTGGCACCATAAATGATGTGGACTCTCTTCCAAATTTTGCTTGTAAATGTTGAACAGTCAGGTTTATTTCCATTACGTATACATGCAACAATGAAATTCCCAATAATAGCAATAAAATTCTCTCTTCACAATAACTCACAATACTTATCAATACAATTTTCCTCAGATTGATTTGATTTTATCAAGGAAACAGACAAAGAAGTCTCAGCTCACTACTGCCTGCACTGAGACAGGTTTTATTGTGTGGGTTCACTCTCTGCGATTCTAGTACCCTTAAAACATAGTAGAAGGCCCTTTACTAGTTCTTTATTAGTATGATTTCCTCATGAATCGATTACCTGAACATATTGTGTCTTTTGATCTGTAACATTTCACACTGCGATATTAGCTGTGGGGCACTTCCATCACCCCTCACCACACAACCTACACTTAGGGCTTCTTTCTCTATAGCCATCATGTGTAGGTGTTCTTAAAGTCCCCATGACTTGTCATTAGTCCTGCCATGAGTATAGCCTGTCTCTTCAAGCCAAGTATTACAGAATATCTCTTGAAACATCACTTTGGTAACATTAGCTTCCATTTGTTTTGTTTCTGGATCATAGTCTAATATTCTATGTGCTGCCTTCTGATTCAGCTTCACTGTTTTTATTTAACTATCACCTTAGTGATGATTAGGGCAGGATCCAATCGAATAAATGGAACTGTCACACCTGTCCTGGCCGGTCTGTCAGCTTGTTCATTGCAGCTGATTTCTGGATGAGCAAGACCCTCAGCAAGTTTACCCTGTTGGTCCCCCCCCCCCCCCCCCCCCCCCCTTCCGTCTGACAAGGTCTGTGTGGCATTTTGCAGCATTCTCTGATCTTGTTGCAGGGTCTGATAGAGATTTCAGAACTGCTTGGCTTTGTGAATATACAATGTCTAGATGTTATTATCTTTGTAGTTCCTACACAAATTCTCCTCCACAAATATCGTGATAGCGGATATTTCTGCCTGGAATACTGTGTCCAGCAGAGAGATTGCTGTCTCTAGTCTAGCTGTACACCATAAACGCTGGTCACAGCACCTTCATCTGTTTTTGACATGTTGGTAAACCAAACTATCTCCCCTGCATGATGTCATGTTTCATTCTTCCAGTGTTTCCTACTTCCATTTCTTACACTAAAAGATTTATTGAAGCAGCTGGAAGTTATTAAATAGTCAGTCAGCATTTCCCTGACCATTCCTATATTTATTGTATTCCATTTATTGGCATGGGATTCAGGATATCCTAAAGATATCCAATTATTTCCAATTTTTAGCCAGTATGCCCCTACTGCTGCCTCCATTGTAGCATGGATGTATGAACAGCATGGATTTCATCCCAGCAGTGGGTGTGCTGCTAATTCTGTCCGTTATGGCTAAGAAGGCAAGTCTCTGCACCTTACATAGCTCCTTAGCAGCCACCTTCTCCTCCACTATACTGCAGCCCAATGAATTATCACTGCTCTTATTACAGTGGTTTTTTCTAAAACAAACTCTTGCAGTTTAGCCCCAGCTGAAACCCACCAGAGTCAAACAAGAATATCTGAATGGTTCAAGCAAGCCAAGAATCTGTAGAAGGTTATAAACATTCTTGTCAATTATCAACGTACACAACACTGGAAACGATTATGAAAGTGTGTGATGTGATTCACAAAGACCAAAGGCAGGCAGTTCACAATGTTTGTAGCAGACTTGGGCTGTCATACAGTAGGTGTCAATGGATTCTAACCAATGAACTGTACATGAGACAAATTGCAGGAAAGTTTGTTTCTCGCCTTCTCAGCACCGACCAGCAAAACCTCACGGTTCAGACATGCACTCAGCAGTAACAAAGACTTTGAAAGTGTCCAAAATTCTTATCCAGAGTCATGAAAGGTGATGAATCTTGGGTCTACAGTTAGGACCCTGAAACAAAGCAGCAGTCACCATAATGGAAAATGCTGCCTTCTCGAAGGGCAAAAAAAGGTCAACAAGTTCACAGAAACATGAAGTCATTTCTGATCAGACTATCAACAGGCAGTTTTACTTCAAAGTTTTGAAGTGACTGAGGGAAAATGTTCACCTTAAATGGCCAGAGTTGTGGAGGAAAGACTGGTTGGTACACCATGACAATGCACCCGTGCACAGCTCACTCATTGTGAAGGGATACCTGACCACAAACAACATGGCAATGGTCCCCCACCCTCCCTACTCATCAGACCTAACCCAATGTGACTTCTTCCTGTTCATGAAGATGAAAATTGTATTGAAAGGGCGAAGTGTTGACTCAGTTGAAAACATCCAAGTGCAATCACAGTAGAACCACCATGCATATTTCCAGGTGTCCTTTCAAAAATGGGACCAACTCTGGGACTATTGCATACATGTCCAAGGTGATTACTTTAAAGGTGACAGAGGACATCAGGACTTAAGTATAGTTTTTTGATTTTTACGATGAAATTTTGGAGAGTTTGGGATGCAACTCATATCAGCAATAAAAGAAAGGTCTGATATCAATTTTGATTCCGTGAGGCAAGGAATTACTTCACCCTGTATGTCTAGAAGCAAAGTAATTTCCTCACAAATAGCAAAAAGTCATCATGAATCTTACTTCTGCTGATCCACTGCACACTGCAGTGATAAGGTATTGTATATCTCCATACTCAGCTTCAGTATCTTGAAGAAACCTCTTGAACTGGTGGTGGTTGATGCTGTGCCTTTGTACAACATTGACACACTTCACCAAAATGTCCGCTACATGACAACATTCCACAGTTTCAGCACACAGTACCTCCTGATGAATGAAACAGTGTACACCACAGACGTCCTTTCCGTAGTCACTCTTCAGTTTATTTTGTAAGTGATAGCAAAAACCTTGCTGACGTCCAATCATTTTTAGCCCACTGTCTGCGGCCACAGAATGTAGATTTTTGCACGACAAGTTCATTGAAGTCCGTGTACTCACATATTACTTCAAAAATACATTCTTCTTGTACAATCCAGTGGTACCATATTTAGCAGCTCCACTGCAACTTGCAGTTGGTTATGCACACTACATACAAACATAACAAGTTGAGCACAATTGGATATACCTGTGCTCTCATCTCATAGTGTGAAAGAAAAAAATTGTAAAACTCTGGGCATTATTCCTGAGTTGTGCCTCCATATCAGTTCTCATATCCAGGACTTGATGGAACACCATTTGCTTTGAGAGACAAATGCCTTCAAATGTTGCTAATACCTTTGGGACTGTGCATTCTGCTACTGCTACTGGATGTGATTTAACGAGAAGCTCCAAAGGGAGTGGTTTGGCAGCCAATGCTATAATGTGAGCTACTTTGTAACTTGCTTGAGTTACAACTTCATGCAGGATTTCTTCAGAAGCATTCAGCTGAAATAAATAAACTTATTACAATAGTACAAGAAGTTATTTTACAATTGTCAGTTACAATATTTTTAACTTACATTTTCCTTTATGTTGAGCTTCAAATTGGAAACAATTTCCTTTCAAGCTTTCTCTTCTATTTGATCGTAATGTGTTGCATGAAAGTGATTGTAACAACACTGTAAATTGTATTTCTAAACATAAACAAGCATTTTGTGACACACCAGGTACTGTGGACATCCATCTATGTAACTAAAGAGAGATCAAACAATGGAAAATCCAGGGTGGAATGTAGCAATACACCATTAAGGTCTTTGTCACCAGTAGACACACACGCGCACACACACACTCACACAAATGCAACTTGCACACACGTCTGCAGTCTCAGAGAACTGAAACCTCAGTTCCCTGAGACTGCAGACGTGTGCAAGTTGCGTTTGCGTGCGTGTGTGTGTGTGTGTGTGTGTGTGTGTGTGTGTGTATGTGTGTGTATGTGTGTGTGTGTGTGTGTATGTGTGTGTATGTGTGTGTGTGTGTGTATGTGTGTGTATGTGTGTGTGTGTGTGTGTGTGTGTTGGTGACAAAGGCCTTAATGGCCGAAAGCTATAATTGTGTGTATCTTTTTGTTGTGCCTATTGCGACTCAGCATCTCCGCTATATGGTGAGTAGCTACTTTCCTTCTCTGGTATTGTAACTAAAGAGAGATGTTTCTTCTAATGGAGTAGACTGTGGGCTTCCATGACTAGACATTATTGTTGCTGCACATGTGAAAGAACTGAACAGGCACGGGCGCATCTCTTTCCTTGTACCATCAGCTCCCCTCACTGCCGCATCTCAGAGCTGAGGCAATGAGCTGTCGTGCCCATAAGGCACTCATTGGAACAGCCTTACTTAGGCTGGGGCTAAGCCATGTCTCCACAATATCCTCCCTTTCGTTAGTGATATTCCTACAAGTTTTGCAGGAGAACTTTTGTAAAGTTTGGAAAGTAGGAGATAAAGTACTGGCAGAAGTAAAGATATGAGGATGGATTGTCAGTCATGCTAGGGTTGTTCACTTGGTAGAGCAATAATCTGCAAAAGGCAAAAGTCCTGGGTTTGAGTCCCAGTCTGACACAAAGTTTTAATCTGCCAGGATGTTCCAAAGCAGTACATACTCCACTGCAGAGTGAAAATTCACTTTGGTTCTATAGCACAACTTTAAAATCTTATCAAAATTTGCTTGGATATTTGTGGACCTTTTTTCGAATAATGCTTAATTATATAAGTAAGTGTATCCTGTGAAAAAGTCCGAGGTTACTATTAATATTGCATGCATGATCATTTATATACAACATGAATTGCAGGGGTCCCAATACATTTTCCTGCAACATACCTAAAGTGACTTCTAGTTCTGTCGATGCCTCTCCATTGAGTATGACGTAATGCATTCTCTCTGTCAAATAAATCCTCAGTTTGGTCACCTATTTTATTGGATACTCAATATAAATGTAAATGTTTGTGTGTTAAAATGTTGCTTGAAAGTCCAGAAATACTACATCCAACTGATTGTCTTGATCCATGGCTGTAAGGATATCATAAGAGAAAAGCACTAGTTTCGTTTCACAAGGAGGACTTTTTGGATTAATGCTGGTTGTCATGAAGGAAGTCAAACTGTTCAAGATAATTCATTATGTCTGAGCCCATAATATGTTCAATGATATTTACTGGTAGTTTTGTGTGTCACTCCTGTTACTCTTCTTGCAGATGGGTGTGATTTTTTAGTTCAAGTGATCATAATATACTGTATATTATGAGAATGAGCAGGACCAACTCAGTTGCAAATTCTTTGTTGTTTATAAAGTAATATATATATATATGAATTTCCCATTATTATCAGTGTTTGTAGATTACTATTAGTCACAATTTGTTGGTAGTGTACTTTACAGATGTAACCTGTAATAGCTGCCTTTGTTAATGAATAACTATATTTATTCAACAACATTGAAGGCTCTTTTTCATAATGGGATATATGGTACTTGTTGTGTTGATAAATTAATCTATCAACTGAACTGTCTAACAACATAAAAAAACTATCACCTAGATATTATCAGATACAAAATCACTTGTTTGTTAGCAGAAACAAAAATCAATGGTATCAACAGCTGCTTCAACATGTGTGTCTTTTGATCCACAGTGTGTATGATTAACATAAAATGTGAGAGGTCATCATCACCCACAGATATGTTCCAGTTTTCCCTGTCTACACTTGTAATTTTGTCTATTTCTTATGGGTACTCTCACTTTTTATTGACCAGTGGAATGACAAAAATGCATAGAATGTTTCAGAAGCTGGTTCCAACTGTAATTGGCCATTATTTATTTGTGTGTGTGTGTGTGTGTGTGTGTGTGTGTGTGTGTGTTCATTTATTTTTTGTGTGAGTCCATGCACCCTGTACTGACACGTGAGAGCTAGAACAAGTTCTGATTTTAGCAGGTAGTGATATATGAATAATTATTTTCATAAATATCGTAGCCACAGTAAATGATAATGAGTTTGCACTCATCATTGACCCCCCCCCCTCCCCCCGTCTCTCTCTCTCTCTCTCTCTCTCTAAAGCCATTGGCACACGGACCGTGCATCCGAACGTTGAGCATTGAGCGTGCCGAATTTCTGACGTCATAGCGTGGAATAGCATGTTGGGGAGTCTTTCCAAACACGCAGAGCAATATCTAGCATGTCAGATACTCTGAATGTGCGTCTGAGCATTAACCAATGACATGGCACAATGCCACCTATGTCACATGCACGCAGTCTCCCTTCAGCACAGAGTTGTGAGGCGCCATATTGGCATTCAGTTCAAGCATATACATATATATGCCGTTTCTGAGCACCAGCAAATTGTGAATCACTCTAAAACCCATTGTTAACTGTGTGATTCATTAAAATAGAATAATGAAAAACATCATATTCATGGCAAAAGAATTATTGTAACTTGTGTATTATCAGAGTATGCCATTTTGAGGCAACACCACACTGAGGATATACCAAAAACATATTGTTCTTGATACAGTTTGTTATAATTCAACCCCAGTTACTAACATAGCTGTGATTAAAGCGTTTAGCATGTGGCAACATGGTAGGGCTGACCATCAATGGTTTGTCGTCAGTTTAGCATAGTCAGTAGCGTCAACGATTCACTATGAGGTGCGTGATATGGCGATGGTTCACGTCTCACCACATCTAAATTTTTTTCCTAACACTCATGTTTTTACTAGGTTCTAATGCTTATTATTAGTTTAATATAAGTATGTACTATAATATTTGATGTTATGTAAATATAAGTTCACCTTTTGTTGCAGGGTGAGTTTGTTAAATTGGCTTAATCTACAGGAAAGCTTGCTCATTTTTCTTTTAAGTTTCATAGCTCATAGTCTGCTACTAGATAGGAACAGTGATCAAATAAGAAAAACCTTGGGATTTTACTAAAATGTGGGAATGATGAAATAATGTTTATTTTATGTGTAGAACTATTGCAAATTTCTATTGAACTGTTTGTAATGGAACTTTTATAAGTATGTGTCCTTGTTGATTGGACGCGGTAATTTCCTTTTTGTCTTAAAACATGTACATGGATATTGAAGTTTTTATTTGTGTATATTACATGTAGAATAACATGACTAGATTCTGAACAATGGAGAAAATGTGCATTTTAATAGAGCTAACATGGGAATTTTATGGGTGCCTGTCAAGTAAACAGTGTAATTTACGAGCTGGAAATATCCCACAAAAGCCACTGGAGTGTGTTTGAATGGCATATACCACATTGGGGCCCGCATACCATATGCACAAGTTGCTGCGTTTCTGAGCATTCAGGAGCACGTTGAACTCGGCATGCTCAACGTTGATGCTCAACAGCACAGTCCATGTGCCAACAGCTCACCAAGGCTGTCCTGTTGTCATATAATTCTCGTCTCTGCTTTTCTGAATCTAGTCAGTTTTAATTTCCTCTCTTTTTTCGAGTTGTCTGTTGCCAGAATAATGGTATTCCTTTTTGTTGGATTCATTCACACTACTAATTTTCTTCCATTTCTTTGTTCATGTATATTATATTTCTAATTTGCAGGTTTATGGTTACACCATTTCTTTTTGAGCTAAGAGCTCTCATGGATTGGGTATGGACTGACACTTCGATGACACTGTTTGACTGGCTCAAAATGGAAGACATATTTGCAAATATATTTGAACTGAAATGTGGGAGGAGAATGGAATCAGAGTATCCACAGCCAAGAGGACAAAAGAAGTCTCCTACTACCAAATACCTGATGGGTGGAGGATTTCTATTTCTTATAATAGCTATTATATGGTTCCCACTAGTGTTCTTCGCATTAGGTAATACAGTGGGAGAACCTAGTGTTCCATATGAATTTACCTTGGAGGTTAGAATTGGAGCATATCAGCCAATTTTTAAAATGTCTGCTGGAAACTCTACTATCCACAGGTACGTATGAGCCAGTGTGGTCTAATTAACTTAATACTTTGTATGATTTGTGATTCTTAATTCTAAACATTGCAGATGAGCATTAAAATATGAGGTTTCCTGTGAAATTAAAACTGTGGTCTGGAGTGGGACTAGAGCCACGTTGGTTGACTTTCACTGGCGTTGCTCATTGTTTCTTTGATGATTGCTTGAGATTTATTCAGTAATGGGGAAATAGTTAATATTAATTGCTTGTTAAGTCTTCAGGTTCATTTGAAATGTTTGGCCATACTGATAAATAATTGGGCATGTAATAGTTGCAAGCCTTGTAAAGTGGCTGGTAAAATGCAGCAGAACCTCTTTGCTTCTCCACTGTTTCACAGCAGGATAACTGACACCCTGGCACTGACACCTGTGTATGGACTGCCTCACTTGTTCTGTGGTTCGGCTTCTTCCCAAGTTATCAAAACACTGACTTGGCACACATTAATCCCTGAAATCCAACCACTGGAAGTGATAACACAATGTTATTCACCTGAGGGACAGTGAAAAAAAATTCTCATGATAGTTACTTTACAGTTATTACTCTGGAGAACTGCTATCCCTTCCAATCTTTTTTCAGCAGTTCTGAATTATTAATACTGTTTGCCTGTTATTCACCAATGAAAAGAGAACAAGTTTTATGTACTACATGAAGAACACATTGAAACTACCAAAATAAATTACAAAAAGGGACACGATAAGTAGAATCAAGAAAGAGATGTAAATGAAGACACAGCAGGTAATGCAGGTAATGCACCATGTAGCATATGGTGCCCATATTAAAAACAAATAACCAAAGAATTACACACATATACATGGAAATTTTAAATTAGTAGTTATTGTTAAATGAGCTGAACATAATTGTATACTTCGATTGGATAAACTGCAAAAATGGCAAAAGAGGATGCATACTGTAATGTGTAATGTTTGAATGAGTTTATTTTTACAATATGTGCAATCAGATTCCAGGATTTTATATACTCTGATAAGCCACAACATTATGACCAACTACCTAATAGCTGGTGTGTCCACCTTTGGCATTCATAACAGTGCTGATACATTGTGGTATGGAAGCAGTGAGATCTTGATAAATTGCTAGAGGGAGTTGGCACTACATCTGCCCTCACATGTCACGTAATTTCCATAAATTCCCGGGAGGGGACCAATTCAGTCACATACCATATGTATTCAGTCAGGTTAGGATCTGGCGAATTGGGGGTTGACCAGCACAACAACTCAAACTCACTACTGTGTTCCTCGAACCAATTGATCACACTCCTGGCCTTGTGACATGCTGCATTATCTTGATGAAAAATGCCACTGCCATCAGGAAACATGATTGTCATAAAGGGGTGTACATGGTTTGCAATCACTGTACGAAGCTCCTTGGCCATTGTGGTGCATTGAACGAGCTCCACTGGACCCATGGATGTCCACATGAATGTCGCCCAGAGCCGCTGCTGGCTTGCCTCCAGGTGTCAAGGAGCTGTTCCCCTGGAAGATAATGATTTCGCGACCTCCCATCAGCATGAAGAAGAAGATATCGAGATTCGTCAGATCATGCAATGCTGTGCCACTGTGCCAACATCTTATTCTGATGGTCATGTGGCCATTTCAGTCATAGTTGCTGGTGTCATGATGTCAACATTGGCACACTCGTGGATTGTCGGCTGTGGAGGCCCATCGTTAGTAGTGTTTGGTGCACCTGGTGCTCAGACACTCTTGTACTCCATCCAAAATAAAAGTTTGATGTTTGGTCCACCACAATTCACTGCCTGTCCTGTTTTACATCTGCCCAGCATATGACATCCGACATCTGTAATGAGGAGTGGCCGCCCAACCCCCGCAACATCTTGACATGGTTTCACATAGGTTTCACCATGTGCTGAAGACACTCAGTTCAGCACTTCTCGAACACCTGACAGGTTGTGCAGTTTTCCAAATGCTCATGCCAAGCCTCTGGACCATTACAGTCTGCCTTCAGTCAAATTCGGATTTAGACTGTTAGTTACAAAGAACAACATTGTCTGAAAGCTGAGTGCTAATTTTAATCTGGTTTTTGTGCCTGTCACCCATTTAGCATCTCAACTCTGTGAGAAGTGCTTACCAGTACTTGATCCATTGTTAGAAAGTGTAGCTTGAAATAAGAGTATTTCTGACTGGAAACATTTGTAAAATAAAAATTATACTTAAGGTTGTGGGAATTCAAAACTATTGTTAAATAAATGGCAAAAGGGAAAGGGTAAGTAAAGTCAGGAGAGACAAAATGAAGCCACGAGATAGATTGATTCTAAATGAAACTTGTATGGCTATCAGAGCAGTGCCTGATGCCTTCAGTAACTAAAATTGCAGCAGATTGTGGAATGGTCTTTCACAAAATGAAGAGCCGGCTGCTGTGGCCGAGCGGTTCTAGGCGCTTCAGTCCGGAACCGCGCTGCTGCTACGGTCGCAGGTTCGAATCCTGCCTCGGGCATGGATGTGTGTGATGTCCTTAGGTTAGTTAGGTTTAAGTAGTTCTAAGTCTAGGGGACTGATGACCTCAGATGTTAAGCCCCATAGTGCTTAGAGCCATTTGAACCACAAAATGAAGAAACTCTAGTTGTATGTATGTAACGTTAGTGTCTAGTCCTTAGGAGAATGAGACAGGAACTGAAATTGAAAATGAAGGTACCGTATTTACCCGAATCTACGCCGCACTCGAATCTAAGCCGCACCTGAAAAATGAGACTCGAAACAAAGGAAAAAAAGATTTCCCGAATCTAAGCCGCACCTGAAATTTGAGACTAGAAATTCAAGGGGAGATAAAAGTTTTAGGCCGCACCTCCAAATCGAAACAAAGTTGGTCCATTGTAATATGAGACACAATTTAGGTCGAATGAATGACGATACAGCTACAGTAGTTTGGTTCGAGTCGTAAGCTTTACCAGGTAGCCATTGCTATGCGTCAGGCGCTCCGTCCGTATTTTTACGGGTACCCTTCCTTTTTCACGTGCTTCGTCTGGTTTGAATCGATTGCTTATTTTGTTTGATCTTATAAGTGCCGTTTTCTCTGTTATAGGTGTTTACGTCACTCTAAGCTGAAAATGCATCACTGTACTGTGTCATGCATTGTTTGTCGCATTCTGATAGTGCGTGTTTACGGCCTGTCGCCGTTCGCGGCATGGCTTGCTTTTGTGCGCGCTACCGCCGCTTACAACTAAAAAGAGGCGAATCGTCTCATTAGCGAAGCAATGTCAAGAGACTGCTATTTGTTGTTACTTACACTGCTGCTTTCTTTGAGAATGATCAACAAGAACCAAATAATAGGCTGCGTATGATAGAACATGTTCTGAACGAGAGTTAGGCGAAAATTTTTCTCCGTTTGAAAATCTTTGCGGCCGCTTCTTTAGTAGATCAAATTCTGCACAAAAATTAGAGTCATCTTAGATTTAAAAATCTAGTCAGTTGCCGTGGTTCATTTCTGACTGTATCACTATTAGGCTAAGAATAATACGAATATAAACAGACACGATAAGTGTATTCTTCCGCGTTTGCTGTTGTCTCACTCTAGTTTCGTAGTTTATTAGGCAGACAGGATTTAAATGAGATAGCAACAAACACGGAAGAACACATGGCAAAATGTTTATATTCGTATTATTCTTATGGTGAATGGTGAAGAGAATACTGCTTGTGATTCACATTTCATCAGGTTACTTTTAGCAACCATCTCTTCTCACAGGTAGGAAAAAATTCAGAACGTAGAGTTGGCCATATTGAAAAACATCCCAAACAGTCTTGCCAGTCGGATTTTCATAGTACATTGAAATTCTAATACATTCGAAGATGAACAATACGGAATTTGTATTTACTTCGTTGGATAATGTATGAAAATGCAGTGGTTGAAACTCGGGGCTGAGGAAAAAAAAGCTCGTCTTCCACCTTTTTTTTTTATTTATTTACTGACGCAGAGGTTTTGGCGCCAGTATTTATCTTTGTGCATGTCTGTGTAGCGCTACATATATTCAACGGCAGAAGTTAGTTGTGGCGGCACCTACCAACATTTTTCAGAACTTCCGCTTGCTTTACACTCGATTCTAAGCCGCAGGCGGTTTTTTGGATTACAAAAACTGGAAAAAAAGTGCGGCTTAGATTCGAGTAAATACGGTAGCAAAGCAAAAACTGAAATGCTGAACTCCGTTTTCAAAAGTTCCTTTACAAAGGAAAACCCAGGAGTATTGTTCCAATTTAATTCTCATACTGCTGAAAAGATGAATGAAATAAGTATTAGTGTCAGTGATGTTCAGAAACAGCTGAAACTGAACAGAGCTCCAGGGTGCAATGAAAACCCTGTCAGATTCTATACTGAATTTGTGGCTGAGTTAGCCCCTCTGCTGACTATAATCTGTCACAGATATCTTGAACAAAAAACTGTGTCCAGTAACTTGGAAAAAAAGCGCAGCTCACAACCGTCTACAAGAAACATAGTAGAAGTTATCCACAGAACTACTGTCCTGTATTCTTGACATTGTCTTTTTGTAGACTCTTAGAAAATATTCTGAGCTCAAAAATAATGAAGTATCTTGAACAGAATGACCTCCTCAATAGCATTCTGCACAGATTCCGAAAATATCGATCACGTGAAACCTAACTTGCACTTTTCTCACTTGACATACTAAAAGCTTTGGATCAAGGCAGTCAGGTGGGTGCAGTATTTCTTGATTTCGGAAAAGCATTTGACTCAGTATCACACCTATGTTTATTGTCAAAAGTACCATCATGTAGGGTGTCAAGTGAAATTTGTGACTGGGTTGAAGAGTTTTTGGTAGAGAGGACACAGCATGTTATCTTCGGTGGAGAGTCATCATCAGATGTAGCAGTAACTTTGAGAGTGCCACAGGGAAGTGTGTTGTCTCTGTTGCTGTTCATGTTGTAATTAATGACCTTGAAGACAATATTACTGGTAACCTCAGACTTTTTGCAGGTGATGTAGTTATCTTCAATGGAGTACTATGGCAACTTGCTTTAAATTTCCAGAAATGTAAAATTATGCACTTCACAAAACAAAGAAATGTAGTATTCTATGACTGTAATATCTATGAGTCACCATTGGAATCGGCCAACTTGTACAAATACCTGGGTGTGAATCTTTGTAGGGATATGAAATAGAATGATCACATATGCTCAGCTATGGGTAAAGCAGGTGCTAGACTTCAGTGTAGTGGTAGAATACTGGGGAACTTCATTCAGTCTACAAAGGAGATTGCTTATAAATCACTCATGCAACTGGTTGTAGAATATTGCTGAAGGCTGTGGAACCCGCACAGAGGCATTCAGAAAGTCATTCTTCCTGCACTCCATACATGAATGGAATGGGAAGAAACCCTAATAACTGGTAAATGGGACATACTCCTTGCCATGCACATCAGGGTAGTTTGCAGAGTGTAGACGTAGATGTAAATGTAGCATAGGATGTGCTCAGTGAAAACAAAAAAAACAGGGAAGTACATTTTCTATGTGTTGGTATCCAGTAGACTGCTTTATTGATAAGTACTGAAATGGGTGGCTTTTGTTTTAAAAACAAAATTTTAGTTCCAGAAGAAAGAAAGATGAGAGTTTAATATCCCATTGAGGAACAGTTCATTAAGGATGTGGCACAAGCTCTGATAGGAAAGGATATGACAGGAAATCAGCCCTTGCCTTCTCAAAGTTATGATCTCTGAATATGTGTTAAATTTGTTGGAGAAATGAAAAACCATAATTTGGATAGCCCATGTTGTTGTTGTTGTGGTCATCAGTCCTGAGACTGGTTTGATGCAGCTCTCCATGCTACTCTATCCTGTGCAAGCTTCTTCATCTCCCAGTATCTACTGCAACCTACATTCTTCTGAATCTGCTTAGTGTATTCATCTCTTGGTCTGCCTCTACGGTTTTTACCCTCCACACTGCCCTCCAATGCTAAATTTGTGATCCCTTGATGCCTCAAAACATGTCCTACCAACCGATCCCTTCTTCTAGTCAAGTTGTGCCACAAACTTCTCTTCTCCCCAATCCTATTCAATACCACCTCATTAGTTACGTGATCTACCCACCTTATCTTCAGCATTCTTCTGTAGCACCACATTTCGAAAGCTTCTATTCTCTTCTTGTCCAAACTAGTTATCGTCCATGTTTCACTTCCATACATGGCTACACTCCATACAAATACTTTCAGAAACGACTTCCTGACACTTAAATCTATACTCGATGTTAACAAATTCCTCTTCTTGAGAAACGCTTTCCTTGCCATTGCCAGTCTACATTTTATATCCTCTCTACTTCGACCATCATCGGTTATTTTACTCCCTAAATAGCAAAACTCCATTACTACTTTAAGTGTCTCATTTCCTAATCTAATTCCCTCAGCATCACCCGACTTAATTTGACTACATTCCATTATCCTCGTTTTGCTTTTGTTGATGTTCATCTTATATCCTCCTTTCAAGACATTGTCCATTCCGTTCAACTGCTCTTCCAAGTCCTTTGCTGTCTCTGACAGAATTACAATGTCATCGGCGAACCTCAAAGTTTTTACTTCTTCTCCATGAATTTTAATACCTACTCCAAATTTTTCTTTTGTTTCCTTTACTGCTTGCTCAATATACAGATTGAATAACATCGGTGAGAGGCTACAACCCTGTCTTACTCCTTTCCCAACCACTGCTACCCTTTCATGCCCCTAGACCCTTATAACTGCCATCTGGTTTCTGTACAAACTGTAAATAGCCTTTCGCTCCCTGTATTTTACTCCTGCCACCTTCAGAATTTGAAAGAGAGTATTCCAGTTAACATTGTCAAAAGCTTTCTCTAAGTCTACAAATGCTAGAAACGTAGGTTTGCCTTTTCTTAATCTTTCTTCTAAGATAAGTAGTAAGGTCAGTATTGCCTCACGTGTTCCAACATTTCTACAGAATCCAAACTGATCTTCCCCGAGGTCGGCTTCTACCAGTTTTTCCATTCGTCTGTAAAGAATTCGCGTTAGTATTTTGCAGCTGTGACTTATTAAACTGATAGTTCGGTAATTTTCACATCTGTCAACACCTGCTTTCTTTGGGATTGGAATTATTATATTCTTCCTGAAGTCTGAGGGTATTTCGCCTGTCTCATACATCGTGCTCACCAGATGGTAGAGTTTTGTCATGACTGGCTCTCCCGAGGCCATCAGTAGTTCAAATGGAATGTCATCTACTCCCGGGGCCTTGTTTCGACTCGGGTCTTTCAGTGCTCTGTCAAACTCTTCATGCAGTATCTTATCTCCCATTTCGTCTTCATCTACATCCTCTTCCATTTCCATAATATTGTCCTCAAGTACATCGCCCTTGTATAAACCCTCTATATAACCCTTCCACCTTTCTGCCTTCCCTTCTTTGCTTAGAACTGGGTTGCCATCTGAGCTCTTGATATTCATACAAGTGGTTCTCTTCTCTCCAAAGGTTTCTTTAATTTTCCTGTAGGCAGTATCTATCTTACCCCTAGTGAGACAAGCCTCTACATCCTTACATTTGTCCTCTAGCCATCCCTGCTTAGCCATTTTGCACTTCCTGTCGATATCATTTTTGAGACGTTTGTATTCCTTTTTGCCTGCTTCATTTACTGCATTTTTATATTTTCTCCTTTCATCAATTAAATTCAATATTTCTTCTGTTACCCAAGGATTTCTATTAGCCCTCGTCTTTTTACCTACTTGATCCTCTGCTGCCTTCATTACTTCATCCCTCAGAAGTTTTCTTAATATCATCTGTATGCTAATTTCTAGGATTATAATAATACAATAATTATAGTACAGGTATTATCACTGAAGCTGTTTAGATATGATTCTGATGGAACTTGCATCAACTGGAGTATCACACACTGTGTGCAGTTGTTAATGTGGTAATCTTCACCTTTTAGCGTAACGTCAGTCATGACAAGAGGGAGGAATTATGTGCTGAAATTCAGGAGACTAAGGAGGGTAACGTCATAGAGGAATTGCCTTCCATGTTGAACTGTACTTCAAGCTGTAGGGATAGGTGTATTTTCCCAGAACAGAAGATAGTTTCTCAATACATCATTTAGTTTTATCCCACTGGATTCTGTCACAGCTGCTCGAGGACACCTTACAAGTAAGCAGCAATCACTGACCGTACTACTAAAAATATCTGTGAATTATGCCTCCTTTATTGAATGTGATGTTTATGATTCTTGTTTGGATTTGTTTCCTGTGCTTTAGTGGCTCTCAGCACACAAGTGCAGAATCATTTGGCTCTTAGTCATTTCACTATATGCCCATTCTGAAGGTGGAAGAGTTCTAAGCTGTGATTCAGTCATTCATTTCTGTGTCTGGTTAGTATTGTCAGAACACAGCAACTTTAGTGACTTCGTTATTCGCCTCATTCAAGTCCTGTGTTGTACAAGGTTGTTCCAGTAGAGAGCATATGAGCAAGAGATTGGATCTTGGGTTGTTCCACACTCATAGAACATGTCCCATCATCTGTAGGAATGCCCCATTTTTTCATGTTGTTGTTGCAGTGGGAGCATCCTCCCTAAGATGATTGAATGATGGGTAGGGCATTTCATTTCCTGTGGATCTCTCTTGTTTTGCAGGGATATCTGGCAGCAGTTTATTCTTCATCTGGTGATGTGATTAGAGTCTTGTTATTGAATCCAAACGATGAAGCTCTTTCTACATTTCATTCGACAAGCTGCAGCTTGATGATCATGCAGTGGCTGATGGGGATCATTGATCTGTTTTACCCTCCCTGCCTTGGTAGCAATAGCCCT
The DNA here is from genome assembly GCF_023864275.1 of Schistocerca cancellata. Taxonomy (NCBI): domain Eukaryota; kingdom Metazoa; phylum Arthropoda; class Insecta; order Orthoptera; family Acrididae; genus Schistocerca; species Schistocerca cancellata. Next base: position 607,127,577 of record NC_064631.1, on the reverse strand, counting down.
TGTGACAGTGGGTGGAACTATTACTGCTATCATGGAGAGTTTGTCAACTGGAGTTGACTAAAAACATCCTTGCAAGATTTGGACAGTCTAATTTACTGTGGTGTCAACCTGCTTATTGTGAGTATATGCACTCCACAGAGGGGAAGTGAACTGTGCAACTGACACACACAGAGAAAGAGCAGAATTTCACGGGACATGAAAACTATATCTCCAGCTGGTGGCTGTGAACTTCCTCAAAATATTTTCTTTGCACTGGCCTTCAGCCTGATGTTGTGACAATGTTTCTTGACTTGCAGAGTACTGTCAAGAGAAACATCCAGATACACCAGTGTTGCACAATGTTGGAATCATTTGCTTTGCCACATTTTCCAGTTCATGCCAAGCTTCTCTATTCCGTAAGTGTAGTGTGCACACATTTTGGGATTTGGCTTTAGATGATTGACCTCATAGTAAAGACCAAGCATCCTAATGAAGTAGGCAACTTTTCTTCCACCTCTCCATATGTCTTCCCTTGGGCAGCCAATGCTGTGTTAACAGCATAGATGAAATGCCAGGAGTGTTCTGCAATGGGCTGATCATTATTGTATATATTAAACAGCATGGGAACAAACAAACTGTATTGATGTCAGCCATTGTGTTTTATGTGCCCTTTGCTCTCCTTACCATGAAGAAAGTAGAATTCTTATGAGGGGTGTTACCTAGTAATCAGTGGTGAACTGTAAATATTCTTAAGAATTTTCTGTGGGTGGTAATGTCTTAAGCAACTGTTAAGTTGACAAATGCAACTCCAGTAATATTACCCTGTTTGAAACCATTCCCAATGTGTTGTGAGAGGTTCAATATCAGATTATAGCATGATTTTCCAGACTGAAAACCAGCTTTCCTTCAATTATGCTGTTAATTCCATTAAGAATGAAATGTTAGAAGACTGTGATACAGTGGCACAACAATGATAAGGCACAAAAGCTTTTAGAACCATTTGTCTCCTTACCATCCTAAATCAGTGCAACCTCTCAACCTTTCCTGTAGAACATGGAATATAAAGCTTGGCTGTGCACTCATTTATCAGCTTAAGCAGCTGTTGCAGGATGGTCAACTGAACTTCTTCATCTGTTCTACTCAGAGGTGATGGATATCCGGAGTTTTATTCTGTTTCAAAGTGGAGATGGCAGACTCAGTTCATTCAAGGTGGAGGACAATCAGAGATAATGGTTCTCTCATCCTGGGATTTGTTCCAATTATTCACATTACTACAACCTCTAGTCTTGCCATATGTGAGTAATTGAGCTGCAGTTTGATGTGCTGTTACTGTGGTGAAGTTTCTAGATTTTGATGAGTCACTGCTAAGATTTTTCGGGATATTGTTGGCCTACATATTATTTAAATTTACATCAAGATTCTGTACCAGTGAGATCCACTTAGTTGTTCAGTGTGATGGGATGTTTTTCAACAACTCCTCACCAGCCTGGATAGTGTCATCAGCAAATGGGTCTGTCTCAAAAATATTGTTGTAGTAGTGTATCAGCTGTTTGCTATCATCAGTCAGCCATTGTATATAGCTTGTTATGCAAAGTTTTGGGATGGTCCTTCTTAAAACACTGTTTATGTATCTAGTGAGTGTCTCATATATCACAGGTTGCAGTGGGATCTTGGCAACTTCTATATCGAGTTCACTAATGAACTTTTCCCAGTTGACCTTCTGGAAATTAAAATTTTGCAAGTGAGGCACCACCTCTTGCTCTGTCGTGGCATTCGCTCTGCAGATCACAAGCCTACACTGGGTAGAGGGGCTTAACCATCACCTTCAACCAACTGCCAGCAGCTTTGTATGGTGCAAAAATGTTTTCTGCATTGTAGCTTGTAGCCTCTCTTTGACTGACCACTACTCAATAATGCTGGAAGCTTTAGGTTATGGATTAGTTGCAGATCAAGAGTCTCTTCACAGGCTTCCAGTTTCCCCAAGGTGTACTTTTACAATTTTATTCACCAAGGATGAAGTTTATGTCCTGGTAGCTGACGTTTGTGGCTTCTTTATAAGTGAAGTTGACACTGGAAGCCTCATATATAAAAGTTGCGCAAAATACTGGCATACACACTGAAAGAATCTCAAGCCCTTTCAGTCATTGAGATTGATGTGATAGCCAAGTTTGCTGTCCCTCAACATTTATTGAGATAACAAGTGGTTGTCAACAGGACTATTTAGATTATATTACTACTTCTGTGGTGATCAGTGTTGGAAGAATCAACCACTGCTAATAAGCAGTGTTGGCCAGTCTTAATTGTACTGATTTTTCATGTTGTAATTTAAACAATCTTCCCAGAGGCTGCCTCTGTGCACCCCTAAGCTGCGAAAATTTTTTGAAACAGCAATTCATTGATTGATTTGCATGTTTCAAACTGGATGTATGTATACCCATGATTGGGGTGCAGATGAACGAAGAGGTGCACAGCCCTACATCACTCTTTGCGAGACACAGTGGGAAATGTATAAGGGTTCCATTCTATCATTAATAGTCGTCATATATTCATTAAAAATTATTCCATTCCATTGTGGCAGGATGCTGCAGCAACCAGTATCAAATTATTTCAGAATAAAAACAGTCTTACTGCAAAATTATTTAATGTCAATGACACATTTTATCCTCTTAGGGAATCATCAGATTCTTTGTAAAAACGAGAAGCCAATCAGTTAGCAACAAAAGAAGGAAGGGGCTTGGTCGTATCTTGCATGACTATGCAAGTAAAATGGACAAAAAGTAATTGAAAATCATGTAAAAGTGTCATAGCTGGATATGAAACCCATCCATCATATAACCGTATAAAAGGGAAAATGAATGCAACAGTAACTGGATATGTAATCCATTTGTCATGAAAACACATAAAATGTATGGTGTACCTAGTCAAAAGAAAAGAAAACTGCCAGTGTATCATCGAGAAGGTACAGGAAGGTGGCGGAATAATTTCACAAACTAACACATGTTACCTTGAACACACCAACTGACATCACCATAGTAGTACAAAATAGGGCCATGCATACAAAGTTTGAGCCACATGCAGCACAGTGTCCCTTTGGTGTGCACACTACTGCTACGGTGACTGATCAACATGCAAATACTGTGTTTAATGTGGCAAGAGGTGCCCAGGTAGCGTGCATGACTGGCATAGGGCACATTTACAAATTGTAAAAACTACATAAACCTAATAATTAGGATAATATAAGCAAACCATGGCAACCTCATGAAGCCAAAAGTATTTCAAGGTACTCCTATATAAAACAGAATAATTAAGTAAAATTATGACATAAAATAGCAAGTCAGAATATGTCATTAAAACTGTCATACAGAGTAAAATAGCTAAATTTTAGAATGGTTGCACAGCATATGTATATGAAACGAACAACCCAAACATCATGACATCAGGAACGAGGGCAGTCATAAGCATTGCAGACTATTCACAAAGACATATTTCTAGTCATTAGAAGAAAAAGGTACGTTAAAGAATATAAAAAAAGTTGTCAACTATGATAAAATTAAGTCATTAATAAGCCCTCCTTTGAAATATAATACCCCTGACGTCATACACAACTAAACAAACAAGTTAAAAATTAGGTTGTCAACAAAATAAAAGGTATCATTGTAGCAGTATTGACATTAAAAAATTCTACAATCAAGACTGTGAAATATATTCATTACATTGTAGGTTCAGCATTTCTGAATGATTTTCACTGATGTAACTTCATGTCACTGGATTTTTATCAATTTCATTCTTAGAGACTCCAGTCATTTAATTTTATGGAGTTCAGTTCTGTTGGTATATAGCCCTACAGCAGGGTAAGCCATAGTCCTCCATCAAATCTCTTACATATTTGTGATTGGGTGTGTTGGTGGGTGGGTGGGTGGGGGGAGGAGGGTAGTGGTGATCAGTCTTCTGACTTGTTAGATGACTTCCTCTCCTGTACAGAATTCTTCTACACGCATGCTTTTAAAGCTGCTGTGAAGTGCATGGCAGAAGGTTTTTACCATTGTACCACATGGTAAGGTTCACATGTGCTCTTGGTGGAGGTGTACTGTTTAAAAGCCTATTTGCATACTATAATTACTCTAATCTTGTCTTCACAGTCCAAATGGGACCACACTTTGGGGGCTGTAGTATACTCCTAAATCCTTCACTTACTACTGGTTCTTGAAACTTTGTGAGTAGACTTTTGGGGTATAATTTGTGTCCATCTACAAGCATGTGCCAGTGCAGGATTTTCAAGATTTCCATGACACTCTCCCATGAGTCATATAAAATTGTGTGTATTTTCGTGTCTTTCTTTCTATATGTGCAGTATTGCTTATTAGTACTATTTAATATTTGATGTTGAGGAATATTCGGAGATAAGATGGACAAGTATTTTGTAAGCAATCTTAGTTGTGAACCATCTGTATTTTACCAGTATCCTACCAATGAACCAAAGCCTGCCACCTACTGTACCTACAATTGAGCCTGTGTGATATTCAGTTTTGTATCTGCAAAAATTGCTTCACCCAGGTATTTGTACGAGTTGACTGATTCCAATCATGAATCATCATTTCTGTACATTTGAACCAAGTTGTCAATATTTCGACAACTTTAAAATCATATTCTACTTTTGTTGACAACCCTCCATATGAAATATATGCTTTATTCTCCCTCCCAATTAAACCTCGATCCAGTAATAAATTTCGAATGTAACTCCATTTGATTGTTGTCTTGTTAATAAGAGTGTTGGTGTAATATTGTGTTGAATGCTTTTCAGAGATGAAGATACACTATTTCTACCCAACTGCCTAGATCCATGACTTTCAGTGTGTCATATGAGAAATTTGTAAGCCGGGTTTCATACTGTCGATTTTTTCAAAATCCTTGCTGGTTGGCATGGAATAGGTAAATCTGTTTTGGGTAACTCCTCATGTTTGAGCTTAGAATATGTTCTAAGATTCTACAACATATGGTTATCACTGAAACCAGACAGCAGTTTCCTTCCTAACAACCCAGAATCCCAAATCCTTCACCTGGTTCAGATTCAATGATGCTGTCTTCTGAATCTGGACCAAGAATGGGGACAGCCTCTTCACATTCCTCCAGAACCTTAACACGTTCTCCCCCATTTGCTTCACCTAGTTGTCCTCAACCCAGCAAGCTACTTTCCTCAGTGTTGATCTCCACCTCAAGGATGGCTACTTCAGTACCTCTGTCCATATCAAACCTGCCAACCACCAGCAATACCGTTGACAGATGCCAGACATTCCAAACAAAGAAGTCTGTTCCATACAGCCTAGCCACCCATAACTGTCACACCTGCAGTGAGAGCAGTCCCCCTCCAAATATTTCAAGAGTCTCACTGAGGACTTCACAAGCCAAAATTACTCACTCAACCTGTTCAGAAGCAGATCTCCCATGCTTTGTTTCTCCAGTCACCTACCATCTCCCACATATCCACAATCTGGCCACAAATGAGCACTCCCCTTGTGACCCAGTACCACATTATACAGAATCAACTGAATCACGTGGAGAGTACAAATGGCACTCAAACTCTTGTCTGTGTTTCAAAAAAAAGAGATACCTATACCCTCACACAGAGCTGTATATCTTGGGCTCCAGGATGCATGATGCTGACTGTGATCTAAGGTACTCTGTAACACTTCCTTGTGGCTCATCCTTCGGCAGGACAATAGTGTGCTGCCCTCGAGGCAGTGTTCTACTGCTCATTATATATTTTTGAGTTGAGGTATAACAAAAAGAATTAAGACAATAAAAATGAGATGGGTGGGACATGTAGCCAGGTGACTAGATAGAAGACAGACCAAGAAAATTTTTGTTTAATTCCAGGAGATAAGAAAAGACCAAGACGACAACCTGACGCAAACTGAGTTAATGACATTAGAAAACATGCAGGAAGAACATGGGTGTGTAGAGTAAATGATCATAATGTGCCATAATGTGATCTCTTGAGAAGATCTCCATTCAGCAATGTATGTAAAATGGCTGATGATGACACTGATGAGTATGATCTTGAGACTGCAGGCTTTAATGATTGTGTATTTAATATTGACACAGTATAATAATCTAGGATGAATAAAAACTGAGGAAAACTAGAGATGTTAAGCATGGGAAGCACGGCATCCATTGTCACCCCAGTGGGTGCAATTTCTGTCTGTTTCTTTCGTGACTGTTGTATAGTGTGTAAAAATTTTTCCAGTAATTTACATTAGAAAAACAGTCCTCAATAAGGAGAAGTGGCTGTCAACAATAAATAAGTGTGCTGAATAGTCTCTTATGATGCATTTAGTTCCCAGTGTAATCTGTGTACTCAAATTATTTGGAGCTTTGTGGCTCTAGGTAATAAATCTCTGTTTCCAACTACTATGCAATGCCTCAGGTGATAACGCTATTAAATTTGAAACCAGAAACTTTGGTCAGTAACTTTGCTTGCTGTACTGAGTCATTTAACTGAACAGAAGTTGTTAACTGCCTATAAATTTGATCTTCATAAAACATTCTCCACAGAGAAAGCAATGTAAGATGTCAAAAATGAAGTGCTGGCAGAGCTAAATAATAAAAACTGTAGTATTGATATATTTTGTGCCCTTGCCAAAGCGTTATATTGTGTGAATCACAAAATTCTGCTTGACAAACTGAAGTATTGTGGCAATAATGGCATAGCACCCATCATGTATGGATAATAGAAAGTAGAAGGCCACACTGACAGACTGTATCAAGGAATGAAACTGATGTGAGAGTGGGATAACATTTAGTTGTCTGCCTGTGTGCTGTGCACTCAAGTTTAGTGAGCTACTGTTCATAAAACAGTTTGTGCTTGTCATTTTGCATTGTTTGTCGCTATCAGCTTCAGCATCATCTAAAAGTCACCGGAGTCAAATGAAAACTTTAAAAGCGCAATTAAAAATCAAGATTTTGCACCATTGTTCTGTGAGTGGCAGTACCATTACCAGTGATACAAGGAATGCTCTACAGGCACCAGACTACTACAGACCGGGGAAACATGGCCACAATACCGGTTCAAAATAGCTGACCTACCTGCGACATGCATCAAGGAAGAACAGCATTCGAACCTATTGAAATCCATCGGTGAATGAAGGTCCAATATGGTGATGCACATCTATTACTGCAGCAAGTGGATGAGTGGAGAAGAATGTTCAAAAGTGGTGTGACTTCTGTGACAGATGCTCAGTACCCAGGTCGGGCAAACTGCATTGTGACAACAGGATCTACTGCAGCATTTGAAGTGATTGTGATGGAAAATCACCATGCAACCATGCATGAAATAACCACAAATGTGAACATTATGTGTGGTTCAGCACATCAGGTCATTCGTGAAGTGTTCAAGTTTCACAAAGTGTATGCAAGACGGGTGCTGCAGCAGCTCATTCGAGAACTGAAACGGTGACGGGTTGATGTCTGGGAAGAGCTTTTGCAGCGTTTTGAAGCAGGTGATTACTTCTTTGCAAGAACTGTTACAAGAGATGAAACCTGTGTACTGTGTACTGTGTACCAACCCGAAACAAAGAGAGCAAGCCAGGAATGGTGTCATTCCTTATCACCAAAACACAAGAAGTTCTGGATGTAGCTATCTGAAGCGGTGGTTTTGTTGGCTCTCTTTTGGGATGAAAGGTGTATTGTCTTAGAACATTAAACAACTCAGGGAAACACCATCACGAGTGTGTTATATTCCAATATGTTAAAAAGTCAGCTTTGGCCTGGAATAAAATCAAACTGACATGGACTTCTGATTACAGATATCATTTTGCAACACGACATTGCTCAACTTTGTGCTAGCTATGCAACACCTGCAACCGTCGATGACCTGCACTTTGGTACTCTGTATTCACTAGATCTCACACCGAGTGATTATCACATGTTTGGACCACTCAAAGAGTGATGGAAGGAAAGAAATTTCATCCCAATGAAGAAATGCAGCAGATGGTGCTTACATGGCTGCGCACAAAACCAAAAGAATTTCCTCCCTCCCTCCCCCAACGAATCTGTGCACTTCCTGTGTGTTGCAGGAAGTGTGTTGAACAACAGAAAGACTGTTGAAAAAGATACGCTTGTCTTCCACTTTTGTTCAATAAAAAATGTAAAAAGATACTTAAGGTTTTCATTTAACCTCCCTCTTATTTTGAGTGTATTGTAGTTTTAGTAGTATGGTTTGTGCCACCTGAAATGACACATTCAGGCCATTTGAAAGTTGTAGACCAACCAGCTGGTAGACATCAGGGCTTGTTTTCATCTGTATTGTTTACCTTTTGTTTTCATTTGAAATGTATTAATAGGATGGATAAGTAGCATGTACACTGTGTGTGGATCCAGGAGGTGGCCATACTTCGCAAATAGCTGAAGATGCTGTTGGTGACTGTCAGCTCTCTGCAAGCTGTTGCCTCAGGGTGTAATAGCATCTGAGAAACTGGAACATCAAATGGGACACCTCAGGTGTTACCCGTTTTGGCCGCAGGCTCAGCTGCTGAGGCACTTTCCAGCATTTCCAACGTTTGGCGATGTTGCTTGCCATAGAGTGAATGATAGGTTATAGTGCTTTTGTGTTGCTCGTGGTGGAGAGTCAGTGCGTGAACTGGCCATCTGGCTTCACTCATTCACCCTTTGAGTAGACAAGTGGCTACACTTCAGCAAGATCTGAGCAGGCATGTGGTAGGGGGAGGGGGGTTGTTAGTTATCGGGAACTCCCAATGTTTTTACATGACTGTATTTAACCTTCAGAAAAATTCATACACAGGAACTTATTTTTCTATATAGTCTCCTTCATGGGAAATATATTTCTCCCATGGATAAACAATTTCTTGATCCTGTTTTTGTGAACTGAATGTGGCTGTGACAGCAGCCTGTTGCACATGAACACTTTAATAACATCATGAAATCTATGTCCTCCAAGTGCTTTCTTTAGTGGTTCAAACAAATGAAAATTATGGGATGATAAGCCCAGGCTACAGGTAGGGTGTTTTAGTGAGGTCCAGAAAAATTCTTGAAAATTTTGTGCCCTGCAGTGAAAAGAGGCATCCATCATATGAAAACTTTCCAAAATCCGAGATTATCAGTAATGATTGCCTGAGCACTACCATAGCTTATGGTACCTCAGTAGCAATTTCCGCAACTGTTATTCAGCGATTATCTTCAGTAAGCTGGCTCACAGCATGAATATTCTCCTCAGTCCTGTTGATCCTTTGACTCCGTCAACAAGTTGAAGTCACAAGTGTTTTTTGTCCTCAAAAAAAACTGTTTATGCCATCCGTACACTTGAGTCTTTCTCAGGATGTTACTCCCAAACTGCGGTACAAGCCTTTTCAAAATTTCAGGTGCTTTTTATGCATGAAACTTAATTAAATAATACGTTATGTAGCAAGTGATGCTACCTCTTGCTCTGACACTGTGCTTCTGTCTAAAGAAATGTTATGGAAATGTTTTAGCTGTGTAGGACAATCACTGGGAACAAAAGCAACAGTGAGCAGAGATCATACCACTCTCCAATTACAACAAAACATGTGAAACAAAAACTCCAGTTTATATTTGGTTCACCCTTGTACTTGGAACTGAAAGTGGTTGAAACCTGAAGTACAAAGGTCTGAAATATTTAATGAAGGATGGAAAGTACACTCAAAAGATGAGTTAAACACAGGTGGGGGAGAGTTTATTCCTATTGACAAAAATATTGTGTCTGTTGAAGTCAAAATAGGGCCCGATTGTGAATTTATCGGGATGTGCCTAACTGACCTAGGTGAACTCAAGTTAATCAGTTACAGAATCATTCAAAGAAAGTCTACACTCAGTAGTGCAGAAGAACCCCAGCCATGCAATATTATTTGGCAGGCAACATTAACCTATCAAGTATAAATTGGAACATCTATGTATTCATTAGAGGTGGTACAGTTAATCTTGTGAAGTAGATCTGAACACATTTTCTGAGAACTAACTTTGATAATGCATTGGCATTGGAAATATTTAGACCTTGTAGTTGCGAACATGTCTGACCTTAACCAACCATGTTAGTACAGAGACAGGGACTAGTGATCATGATGTCATCATAGAGATGTCTGTTATTAAAATTAATAAATCCATAAAGGAGGCTAGGAAAGTTTTTATGCTGGAAAGAGTAGATAAGCAGTTATTAGGCAATCATCTAGTTCCATTATGACAGATGTAGAGGAATTTATGCAAAAATTTAAACTGATTGTAAATTGTGCTTCAGAAAAGATTGTGCCAATTAATTGTGTTAAGGATGGAAAAGACCTACCGTGGTTTAATGACAAAATTCATGAAATGCTGAGGAAGCAGAAGTTGTTGCGCATTTAGATCAAAATGCAGAAATACCAACGAAAAAAAAGTTGGTAGAGATTTGTTCATAAATAAATAGATCAATGTGCGAAGCACACTACTACCTCCACCACCATAGATTAGTGGAAGATCTTGCTGAGAACCTGAGAAAATTCTGGCCCTTCGAAAAACCTCTGAGCAGTCTGAAGGCTTCTAATCAGTCAGTTATCAGCCAGTCTACTGTGGCAACAGAAGACCGTAAAAGGGATGAAGTTTTCAGTTTTGCATTTTAAAAAATCAATTCATGCAAAAGCAAGAGAATTGTGCAGTCATACCATTGTTTAAATGCTGCATAGACTCCTGTATGTGGGACGCAGAAATAGGCATCCTTGGTGTTGACAAGCAGCTGAGAGGTGGAAACAAATATTTTGTCAAGTCAAAATGGAATCTGAATTCGGTTTTACAGAGAGGACTTTCAGATTTTTTTCTCTTCTTGCCTTTTATTTGTAATGAATAATATTTTGTTGCAAAGCCCCCAAGTGAATGGAAAGGAAAACAGATGTCTCCTGGTGAAAGAAGGGTAAAAGACCAGACCTGCAAAATTACAGACCAGTATAATTAACATCAATTTGCTGCAGAATTGTTAGACATGTCGTAAATTTGAATATAATTTCCTTTGCACAGAGAAGCTTCTGTCCACAAATCTGCATGGATTGAGAAAGCATAACTCATGGGAAACTTGGTTTGCCATATGATGTCCTGCAAATCATAGACGAAGGGCAAGAAGCAGTTTCCATATTCCTAGATTTCCAGAAAGCATTTGACACAGTGCCTCACTACAGACTCTTAACGAAGCTCAGAGTATAAGGAATAGGATTCCAGAAATGCAAGTGGCTTGAAGATTTCTTAAGCAACAAAAACTAGTATGTTGTCTTAGATGGCAAGTGTTCATCAGGGATGAGAGTGTCATCGAGAGTGCCCCAAACAAATGCGATTGGATCACTTGTTTATTATATACATAAATTATCTGATAGACTGAGTAAGCAGCAGTCTGTGACTGTTCGCTGATGACGCTGTAGTGTATGGGAAATTATCATCATGGTGTGACTGTAGGAGGATACATGATGACTTAGACAGAATTTATATTTGATGTGATGAATGGCAGCTTTCTCTAAATGTAGAAAAATGTAAGTTAATTGAGGTGAGTAGCAAAAATAAACCATTAATTTTTAAATATATTATCAGTGGTGTGGTCCTTTACTCAGTTACAGAAATTAAATATCTAAGTGTAATCAATTAAAACCTACTTGGTTTACAAGCCACATCATTTTGAATAAAACACTCGAGCTTTCGATGGCTGTCTCTGTTATCATCATCAGGAGTTGAAATCACTGACTGTCAGGACGGGCATGGTGTCCTGTGTACATAGAAGTAATAGCAACATCTGGAACCTTCCAGATAGGGCCAGAGTAGCACATGTGTGGTAGGCAAGTTGGGCAGCTCCTAGCAGCTCTGCCATACCATGGAATTGAATGACATTCCTTGTCCACATGGCTGGCGCCATGGAAAATGCCACTCCCATGTCCCTACAACATCAAGTGTATATCTTTGCTTTGCTCGATGCCCAAAGCCGGTCCCCATGCCCTGCTAAGTGTGTTGCCCTGGTCTCTGTTAAAATTGTTGCTGTTTATTCTGACTTTGGCTGCTTCTTTGATAAAAGACTACCACTGCAATGTTGTTTGAGCCAAAACTCTCATTTATTCAAACTTTGTTTTATGCCTGTTTTCTAGGCAATGTTCAGCCTTGGCCAACTTCTCAAGTTCCCTTTGTTTAATATTTTATGAGTAGAATGCTCTGCACAATACTCAGCAACATTGTGAATGGTTTGACCTATTCACACAGAACACCATACGTGCCAGAAATTCAGAGACCTGTGTTATCTTTAATGAGGCCTAATGTACCCCTTATCTTGCAGGCAGACCAGAACACTGCTTTCAGTCCATGCCTCTTCAGCACAAGCCCTATCTTGCCAATAGTGAATCAGCGGAAGAGGCCAAGCTGGCTCTATTTCTTCCATGCCATGGAACTCTCATTAGTAATTTGTTCTACTTATCAGACTATCCAGATTAAGGAATAGAAAAGTTCTGCTAACTACATAGTAGGTAGGAGTGTTTGCTGTAAAGCTGTGTGACAAGTAGTAATGTACTGTAAATAGGATTCAGCATTGACAGATGAAGGTAAACATTTTCTTGAAAAAAATACCATTGTAAATATTGATCTAACAGTAGGATACACAAAGCAGCCACTTAGTATAGTTGAGGCTGCAGTAGTTTCTTTCAAAGTGATAGCTTTCTTTCAGATTTACTTGACTGAATTTAGTTGGCATAAACATGAATAACATTAAGTAGTAGGCCATAGAGTGGTAGATTATTGTTAATACAGGTAAGTTTCCATGATTACTTTGTTTGTTTTTCATGTATACAATGACTTGTTCCACATTCCTAAGGGCTCTCCTGGGAACTACAGAATATGATGGATGGATGAATGAATTAATTAATTAATTAATTAATTAATTTCTAAATTTGTTGTAGCTTAAGCTCATAAATATGGTTCCATACAATTAAATATTAAATCATGTGATGTGTCTTATCTCCTAGGTTGCAAGAAAAAGAGTACATGCAAATTGTAAACATATACAAGAAAGATCGTTCGGCTCAGACATTTTTATCAGCTTACAATTATGATGATATTGCAGTTGCTGTATTAAACAGAAATTCTACAAGTGTATGGGGAATTTCGCCTCCAGATCAGCAGCGACTTATTGATGAAGTTTCAGAAGGTGTGCTTCAGACTTTTTTCCAATATATCTGCAGTTTTCATTTTAAAATTGTTGTCGTGATATTTGATTACTTACATGTAATTTATAGGTCATTGCTCAACAAATTACTTATTTGTCTTTATGGCATGTGACTGTATCACTTAAATGTTGCTAGTAGTATGCTTAAGAAGTTTTGGACCTGAGAGTCCTTCATGAGTCATTCGGAAATAAGAAGGTGAGATTTGGTAAAATTCCCAGTTCATTGTTAAGTTTTAATATGTCAGTGAGTTTAATCTTTTAATAGTTGTTTGTAAGATTTCTGTGAATTTATTTGGATGTGCACTGTAAATATGGTGAGGTGATGTCCTTAGTAAAATATAGATAACGGAGGAATGAAGGTAGCAACTCAGTGTATAGCTGGTCAAATTATCGATAAGTGTATAAATGAGACCAAGAATGTTGCAGACCTTTCTTAAAAATTATTTTACACAGTTAACAGAATACACATACATACATACATACATACATACATACACACTCACATCTGCACGGCTAGGTTTTTCTGACATTGCAGCTTCACTAGGGTGACAGGTATGACAGGTGGAATGGGTGAGGGGAGAAAATAATTGCAGATGAGGAGGGAGTGTTGGGGATTGGTGTAAAACAGCTCAAAGAAAGCAGCAGCAACTACAGAGGACAGGAATGTGGTACCTGCAGAGTCACTTTTGTGATTTGCTGGTATTGTGCACAATGAAATGGAGGAGCGAACTGGCATTGGAAAATATAGTAAAGGAAGGAGGAGACTGTGGAGAGGAGGGTGTGGTTGAAGGATGATTCAAGTAAGCAAGTAGGGGTCATAAGATCAGGCATGGAAATGGGTGTGGGAGATGTGGTAGCAGAGATAGAGAGGCCAGGAAGATTGCAGGATTGTTTGATGTTTTGTGAGGAAAATTACCATCTATACTTCAGAGAAGCTGATGTTAGGATGGAAGACATAGATCCAAATGGCATAGATTGTGAAGCACCCAATGAGATCAGCATGCTGTGCTCAGAGCAGCACATTCTGCCACTGCATGCTCAACGCTGTTCTTGGTCATAGTTTGGAATTGCTCATTTATTCGGGTGGCATTATGGGATAGACTAGAATGTTTTTTAGATTGGATGGGCAATAGAATACCATTTTGGGAGGGGTGAGAAGGCTTTTATGAAGAGTATTCCTCATTTTCAGATGAAATTATACATAGTCAAAGTCCTGACAAAAGGTACGGCTGTTCCAGGCCAGGGTGATGAGAAGGGTGGACCTCTGCAGCTAGTTTGATTTATTAATACAGATCATAATTTTATACAAACAGTTTTCATATAGTCATCATTTCATTGAGGAAATATATTATCTTTGACGTGTTTCACCTGCTAGTGTATCACCAAGTTTAAGATACATGTAACATGCAAAAAAACAACTTTAAATGCAAACATTTTGGCTTAGGCTTTGCCTTGAGTGTTACTGATATCAAGTGAAACAACAAGTTTACTGTTACCAGTCACTATTAATTTATTTCTGCAATGCACTTCAAAGATTTAAAACTCCATCACCAGGTGGGTTTATGTTAATTAGTTATGTTTCCATGAATTTCCCTTATGAACAATGGAATGGTCCTTACTCACAAAAATGCCATCAGTTTGTACCCCCCTTCAGCTTGAGAGTATCTATATCAGTTTATATTACAAAAGGTATTTTATCTGCATATTATTTTAAAGCAGTATCAATTAGTATTTCAACCTATACTTACTTACAACATATAACAGTTGTAATCTTAATAACATGCAGCTCTGGCATAACTCGCAAAACTCAACAGATCTACCCAAAAGCCAACAGTTTGTACCCCATGTCGGCCTGATAATACATAATTTGTATCTGTTTATATTATTAAGAGTTTATTTACCTGACTATCCTTAATTCCTCATCATTGTATTAATTCAACATTTACTTAGTTAGACAATGTAATAGATGTAAGTCTAACAGACCCACAACTCTGGCACAACCAAAACTATGCTCTTCCACAGATTTGGCATAATTAGAGCTTTGCGCTCCTTCTATCACTCCTTTCATCCTCTCTCTCTGAATCCCAGCCTAAATTGTTAAATGTATAACTTTGTCACTGTGGACAGCAGAATTATTACACTTAATGTTTTCAATATGTCACCTGATTACATAAATGAGTACAAAGTTTGTATAGCTCAAGCTTCACAGAAAAGGATTCATGTACCAATTGAAATATTTAATCTAATATATCTATTCATCTACTCAACTAAAAATCTCCACAATACTTTAAGACTTACTCTGAAATAATGGTTTTGTTTTGCTGTATGTTGTTCGTGTAATATTTCATTATGTTCTTAACATCTATCAGCTTTTAGACTCAGTCTTTGTTTACAAAGTGTGTCAGTTTTCATGTGATGTATTACGACAAAGAAAGGAGTGCGATCACTGGAGGCATTCTATTTTAGTTATTTTATTTGCACATTTGCGCATTTTCAGTCAAATAATTCCATATGACTGTTCTGAAATAGTGTTTTTGTTTCTCTACTAGACGGTGCCAAAGGTTTACAAAACCCTTTCTATACATTAGAAAAATATCATGTGTACATGCAGAATGAGAAGTGCTTTGGAGGAAAAAATATAAATAGCATTCAGAAAACCATATATTTGTGATCTTGTCACATGATAGTCAGTGATGTATTCAGAATAATATATTGTTGTGTTATGTATCAAGAATTGTAAACTTTGCTGTTTTTGTATATTTTCAATAATGTTGTTTATTATTATTATTATTATTATTATTATTATACACCAAAATTATAACACATCTCACATATCATATTAATCCACAGATATCCGCCTGATTATGAAGGTTTAAGTCTTAAAATCATATCATGGAGATAAGTTAAATAGTGACTGGTAACACTAAACTTATTTTTTCATTTTAAAAACCAACTTCTTAAGTATCTAACTTTAGGTAAAGACTTTGGAAATAATTCCATTTATTGAATGTATCCTCACACTAACTAGGACATCAGAATGAATTTAATAATATGGTTAATGCTTTATGTACATAGGTCTGCGTGTTCAAAGTTGGCATTGCACGGTTAATACAAATTATTCCTAAAACAGAGTCTGGCATGGCTGGCACAAAGAAGATCATCTTTTTTAGCATGCATTTAAGATCCAATACTTTTTTAAAGAATCACTATAACAGAAACCTTCTTTTTACATGGCTACAAAAGATGTTTTCTCTCATGCCAATACTCTTTATTTCATCTTAATATATTGTTTGAAAGCTCATCTTCAGTGTCAGTTTGCTGCATTTAACTAATTATCAACTCCATTAGTGAGCTCCTAATGGTTTCTGATGACACGAGACAGTGTGGTACTGGGGTGCAAGACACACACATCTCTCGCAGTTGACTTACGTATTGTGTGCAGCCGATCTTCTTCTCGGGTCAGATGACTGCGTCGATCTTCACAAACTCTTCTTCCCCAAAGACTATAGTTGGTTAAAGGAATTTCAAAATAGACTTGTTTTCTACTCTTGAATTATTCTGTACTCTCAGTATACTTTTTGTTCAACTCTGTTATATTTTCATCTCCACAATAAAATAACTTCACAAGTTTCACATAATCATTCAACTCTCACACATCAACTCCATCTTGGACCATTAGATACTAACAGATACAATTACAATATGCTTGGTTTAATAACCACTATAAAACCAGTTCTTGCTTCTAGCAAGGTCAACACCAGAAAATCAAATGTAAGTGTCTTTAGTTCAATACATAATTCATTTGTTCACAACAAATATAGTCATTACACCATCAAGGAATAAAGCGTGCTTGCTCCTTGTACTGGACATACAGTTTCTATGGCGTGAGTGGCAAACACTTGCCCACGCCAGTCGACCGTCACTATTGCAGTATTCTCCCGATACACGTCCATCCTGCACACACACAGAAACCGGCGGTGAGGTAGACACATCTCCACTCTCTCACCCTCGTACTTAAAATACAGATGTTTGAGATGGTGGAAACTCAGTGTCTCTAGAACTTGCACCAAGTTTGACGTTTCTGTAGAGCATCCTAAGTTACTAACAAATCATTATTCAGAAAGTGTACCTACACTCTTCCACAACTAACAGTGCTGTTAGTATTTCATTTTCATTCTTTGTAATCAGCAAAATTTTTGTTCCTGCTGCATCATGATCCAAAACTGATTGTAATCTCAAGGATCAGGACACATTTGAGTATGCCTGCTGACTACAAATTCAGAAACTGTTGGCAATGAAAAACCCACCGATGTGTTTATATTTTTGCTGTCAGTTTTACTTCAAATTTCCTCAATTTCCATTGTGATTCAATCCATTAACAAAAGTCCCAAGAGAAAAGATATTATTGTAGTTATTCGTAAAGTACTGAGGACCCAAAATATGGAAATAGATTTCCTTTGCTGTCATTTTCAGAGAAGTTTTTAATTTACTCAAAATGGCAACAGCCATTACAGACTCTTCAAATTTTAAATGATTCTTTCCTCTTATAACACAATGAGGACTACTTTCTGACAGTTGAGGCTGGATCAGAATATGTAACTTTTGTTGGCCAAAGCCGGTCTGTTTCTAGCAAAAGATGTGGTCTGTTTCCTATGTCACAGCATTTGCCCTCTACCCCTTCATGTAAGTTGGCAACAGTCCTATTTTTTGTAGTCAAAAGCTAAAGGGGTCACCTTTGAAGCCTTAAATGGTCAGAGTGCCACCATGTCATCCCCCAGGTAGTTTCAGCTTTGATACGGATCAACAGATTCAGCGCCGTTAACATTGTAGAGTCACTTTATTATAGGCACTTACTACCTTGCACTTATAGTAACAGTTAACTGCTGTCACCTCGAACAGAACATACAGATGCCATTCACAAACAGGCAATGCCTCATTCGGTATGGTGGGTGCAACTATCTTGCACTGTAGCCACAAAATGGGGATTCCAGCCGTGTAAAAAGAGTTCACTGTGACCTGTCCCTTTTGTCCCATGGGTTGGTACCTTGTGGTTCAGTACACTCGGTGTAATTGAATTCCTTCATTCAGTCTTCACCTAGCACATTACTGGCATCTGTATAGTCCAAAGAACTTTGTATCAGGTTATGTGGTTTCTGTGCACTTTTGCTAAAGTCTCTGTACATGTAGTCTGTGGCCTTTAGTGTTGCTTAATGTCAGGGAAGGTGGCCCACAGCCGAATGCTGTCTAACTATAATGTCAGTGAATGCTGCCCTCAGCTGAATGTTGTCTAACTTTATCTTCACCACCTCTGCAAACTGGGGCACATTCCTTTAATGCTAGTTGCCTGGGGTGGGAGCACTTTTAACAGCCAGTGAGAAGGGCAGCACAGCATCATCTTCAGTCCAGTGTGATTAATTACAGTGCATGTGGTCTTGTGAATTTTGAAAATTTGTGGAAAAATTTTCACCATAGACAGAAAAAGCTTTATTTTATAGAAATTACTGCAATTTACATCTAGAGCATTATTAAATTTATTTGTTTACAATCATAATTTTGTTTATTGTACCATAGTCAAGTTGTAGCTCTGTATGAAGTGTGTCAGATGCATATTTGTTCATCTCCAGTTGTGGAAAATTAGAAAGGAGGGTCTGGCCATTCAGACAGCTGGATGAAAGGGACACCCCCTCATGTGAGGATGAATGGAGACAAAATAATGGTGAAGCCATCAGAGTGCAATAGGAGATCTAAGATAGTACATAGTTAAGCATGGTGGCAGCTTCAGTCCAGAGAGATTGAACAGTATGAGAAGTAAAGATCGATTAAGGGATAGAGAAAAGAGAAGTGAAATGAACAGAGCAATTAAGAGCTAGGAGGAAAGTGAAAAAGAAGAAGGAGAAATCAAAAATAAAGAGAAATATTAAGATAAAAAAGTAGTAATGTAATAATTCTCCTTACGAATAGAGTAATAAGTCCACAAACTAAAATTCTTTTTTTACTGTTATATGTATTATGACAGGTACTTGGAACTTTGGCTACTGAGGCTAAGTATTGACTAACCATACTGTCTCCTTGTAATTACATCTTAGAATTGCTGTCTCTTTGTGTCTCGTAAGTGGCAGGATGGTGAACAGAAACCCCCATTACAAAGCCTGAAAAGGATATAGGACAAATTTCTTTTGTAATTTCATGTTCTGCCCTTGACTGGAATCTGACGACAAGTCTCCACCTGCAGTTGGTTACTTTTGTTACTGAAATAAAATGGTTCATTAATTGTGAATAGGAACTAATTAGTTAACATAAACAACATGTTTTTAAGCTGTAAATACTCCTTTTCTTGTTTCAGAGCGTGACATTGTTATGAAGTTACTGTGGACTGTGAAAAGAAACACAAATGATCCTTCAACAAGTGGAATTATCACTGACTCAAGGGATTGGGTTATTCAGGGGCGAGTAAATAATGTCAGAAATCCAGAACTTGATAAGTTGCTAAAGCTGCTGAAAGGAGACAAAGGAGAAAATTACGTTGTGTTGCATAATGTGCTTCCAAAATTTTTAAAAGTTACAAATAGGGAGACAGCTACGCCTGTGCCGCAATTTATGTATGGGAATGGTATGTATAACTCTTAATATTCTTTCGCCTTTCATAACATATCTGAACTTTGACAGTTATACTAATGATTGAAGTGTCAAAATTGTCAGTCACAAACCTACAATTTGTGAACTTGACAGACTTGTTCAAAAATTGAGATAATTAATTATGCAGCACAGTGCTATATACTACATTTTATAAGAAGTAATAATTGTGCTTAGATCTGTTTTGTGTACTTGAAAAGCCCAGATCTAAAACAGCTGAGTGCACTACTTACATTTTAGATATTTTGATATTTGTAACAACAAAGTGCATAGCTCACTAAGGCTATTACTAAATCATCTTACTTTCATTGGTCAGGCAACCCCATGCAACACATGTTGGACAAGGACAGAACACCCATAGGTAATGCTGTGTAATTACAACAAAATGGAAGGGATAGATTGTTACCCACCACATAAGGAGGCATTGAGTCACAAATAGGCACAGTGGAAAAGAATTCTAGAAATGCTCAACTTTCATACTTAGTCTATGATCAGATGTAGAAAACTCACACACAGTCACACAAACACAACTCTTACACAGTATTTCTAGAATTCTTTTTCACTGTGCCTGTCTGTGACTCAATACCTTCTCCATGTGACGGTTAGATCTATCCTTTCCATTTTTTTTATTATTCCATCCTGGATTTTCCATTATGTGTGCAATTATTGTGACAATATCAATACTATAAAAGTATACAATAGGACAAAGCAGCCTCATTGTTATTGTGATTGTTTTATATAAGATCGGTATCTAAATGGCGCACACACACCTTCTGATGTTTAGGGTATAAGATATAAGTTTAATATTAAGCGTGCAAATCTGGAGAAATATATTAAAAACAAAGATTCCATGACTTACCAAACGGGAAAGCGCTGGTAGATAGACAAAAACACACACAAACACACACACACACACACACACACACACACACACACACACACACACACACAGAATTTTTTTTTATTGTGTCTGTCTACCAGCCCTTTCCCGTTTGGTAAGTCATGGAATCTTTGTTTTTAATATATTTTTCCCATGTGGAATGTTTCTTTCTATTTTATTTATATCATTAATTTGAACCCAAAATCTGGATAAAGTTAGATTTGGCAATACTAAAATGTAACAGTAATGCACACCATCTTATGCTCCCCCCTGCCACATTCCTCCTCTAAATAAGCATCTAATTCCGTTTTATTCATAGAACAAATAGTTTATGAACATTCACTCTTCTATTCTATTCTATTCTATTCTGTTCTATTCTTCTGTTCCATTACATCTTACTAGCCTCTGAAAGCTGCCCCATCTCCTGATATCGCTGTATGCAACACATTATTTCCATTGTCACTACCAGAGGGATGGCGTGCTGTTTCCATCCCTATAGTTTAATCATCACCAGCTTTCATTATTTCATTTGAACTAGCATTATGGGTCTTTTTCCTACCATTATCACAGCTGTTGTCTTCGTGTAGCTTTTTGTGACGTACTTTGTCATTTTCTGAAGCACAGTTTGATTTCCCAAGGATCAATATTAATTACTGTCAGTTTTGTGCTCTTTCTGAGTGTCAAAAATTGTACTGTGTAGATTATAATTTGTAAAAAAGCTGTAGTTTTATGTCTATACTTAAAAATGTTTCTCTGTGTGTCATAAATTAAGCAATTATTCATGGAACATGAAATGTTCTGGTGATCTTTTCCAAAACAAATGTCATCCTATCCCACAGATATCATTGTCTGAAAAAAAGCAATGTTGTACTTATTTTGAATCTTTCATGAGACTCAACTCGAGTAGCATATTTCAGGTACTGGAGATTCAGAAAAAAATCATTTGCCACATGTTTACTGTGCTGGTAGAATATCGTGATCAAGGAAATTATGTCTGTTAACTATACTTTCTATTAATTTTTTAAAGTATAATCTTGTGAGGTATGGCTTCAGTTGCTCAGTGGATAAGTGGCAGACTATAAATCCAGGGGTCCAGGATTCGATACTTGTGATGAGAACACAACAAGTGCCATCATTCGATTTCCCAGGAACTTCATTCAGTGGAAGAGGAGTCAAAATAAATGAACATATGTCTCGGCTTACCCATACATACTTGACAATTTCTGAAAAAATGATGGTCAAACTTTATGAGGTACTTTATGTGCCTTTTACTGTGCAATGTCCTCAGTGAAATGGTGGTTTGGTGGTTAGTGTCAAGGTTTTTTTAATTTTGCGCCACTTGTTCAAAACCTGATTATTGTTTTTATTTATTTTATTTTTATTTATTTTATTTTTATTGTTTTCATTTATCTACCCATGTCCATAGAAGGTTACTGCATGAATGTTTCTTATCAAATTAGGGGATACAAGGGTGTGATAGTAATAGTAAAATTACAACTGGATTTCTCAATAAGAGTCATACATTTATTGTACAGTACATATGTGTATAGTATGTTGAGGAGTCACAATATTTTTAAATTATCATATTGTAATACTTCATTCTCATAATAATTCTTATATTTTGCCGTGTGATCTAAGGCATCTTACCACGGTTTGCGTGGCTTCCCCCGTTGGAGGTTCGAGTCCTCCCTTGGACATGGGTGTGTGTGTTGTCCTTAGCATAAGTTAGTTTAAGTTAGATTAAGTAGTGTGTAAGCCTAGGGACCAATGACCTCAGCAGTTTGGTCCCATGGAAGTTACCGCAAATTTCTTTTATTTTATTCATATGTTTATTCTCCAGGAAAATTTAGTGCATTCCCTGGATGGTACCAACTGTAGAAACATTCCAAAGAGAGAACATATTGAACTGTAGGCCCTCTAAAATTGGTTGGATATGCCAGTTCAAGGACTGGAAGAAGGCAAGAGCATATCACCTCCAGTTGGACCATTCTTAGCAAAGCATTTCAGTATTCAAAATGACCTTGAAGTTGAAGACAGTTTTACTATAATCTTGCTCTACAAGAGACTATAATTAATGAGGGCTAACCATTTAGACCATATTCACAATATGAAACAAAACAAAAAAATTGTGCTTCCCATACTCCACCCAAGACTATAAGCTTAGCCTCCAGAGCTTTCCATATTGTTCAGATCCAGTAAGAAAACTGGAGTATTTTCTGCTGTAAGAAAAGCTGCTTTCCATGGAACTATTCATTACTTGTAATATTGTATATCTTGTACAATAATTAAGTAATTTTTTTTGTTCTTTCCATTCAGGATATTCTTATTTTATTGCTTCAAATTTTGCAAATAATAACTTTGATAAAATTTAATTTGATTTTCATGAGCAGAGGACGAGCGATTGTACCGGACTGTTTTCATGAATCTCTACCACGGACAGTTTACGGACCTTCAGAGCACGCAGCAATGGTGGGAAATGACAGAGAACTGCAGCGATATCAACCACAAGCTATATCTCCAGTATCTACCATATTCAGACTGCGACAGTCTTGTCATTTATACATTCAATGATAAAGTGTTTCCAAGGACACTTTCATTCCTTTCTGCAGGAGGGTGAGTAACTTACTACAAGTTTTTCTGCTCCAAATTTACAATCGTTCCCCTCTTACGTAGTATCACCCAGTTCATGTGCTTAACAATATATAATAATTCTTGATGATTTGGAGAACAAATAGAAATAAACAAATGTAATTAACAAAACATTTGATTTGGCCAACAATGGTAGTGTACGTAAAATCAATACTTATTTATTGTGAAATACTTTTTTTATTTCCAATTAATTTGGTTGAAAAGAGGTGGTACTACTATTTAATCAGTCAACAATGCCAGTTGAAGTTTCGTTAACTTCCCCTTCCCTTGTAACTAGACACAGTGTTTCTCCTACAACTGCAAATGTATAAAAAAAATTATGTCTATAGTTTTATCATCAAAACTTAAAAATTATGCTATCACAATAAATTTTGGTTTAGTATTTATCTGCTTATATTATCCACATTCTCAGAGTTAACACTCAGATCTCTTCTTATGAGTCCAGGAACTTATGTGAACCATGCAAATATTTGAGAATTCAGATTTATGTAATATATTTGTAAATTGAAGTTTTTTTAATGATTTGTTTAATCCATTATCCACTTTGATGACCAGTATTCACATAAAAATTGTTACAATTTCTTCTGCTCACATAACTTTGCATTTTCTTTTCAAACTATTTCTATTAGCAGCTCTCCATGAGCACTGCCTAAGAACATGTACATCAAGCTGTAAACTTTGTTTATTTATTTGTTGGTCCTGTGAATGGAGGACTGTACAGTTTACAAAATATATTGGCCCATTCCTGAATTATGATACACATTTCTTGAAATTTGTTACACACATCAGTTAAGCGGAAGGTAATGTTACATAATATTTTGTTATTCTATACACTTTACAAAAACAATCTTATTTGGTACTCCAATTTTGTTTCTCTAGAGACTTTCTTACCATATGTAAGCAGTGCTTGACCAAGCATCTCTTCGCTGTTGATTTGAAATTGTTTCTGGACCTTGCCATTGGTGGGGAGGCTTGCGTGCCTCAGCGATACAGATAGCTGTACTGTAGGTGCAACCACAACAGAGGGTTATCTCTTGATAGGCCAGACAAACGTGTGGTCCCTGAAGAGGGGCAGCAGCCTTTTCAGTAGTTGCAGGGGCAACAGTCTGGATGATTGACTGATCTGGCCCTGTAACACTAACCAAAACGGCTGAAAGCAAGGGGAAACAAAAGCTGTAATTTTTCCCAAGGGCATGTAGCTTTACTGTATGGTTAAACGATGATGGCGTCCTCTTGGGTAAAATATTCCGGAGGTAAAATAGTCCCCCATTCAGATCTCTGGGTGGGGACTACTCAGGAGGACGTTGTTATCAGGAGAAAGAAAACTGGCGTTCCACGGATTGGAGCGTGGAATGTCATATCCCTTAATCTGGCAGGTCAGTTAGAAAATTTAAAAAGGGGAATGGGTAGGTTAAAGTTAGATGTAGTGGGAATTAGTGAAGTTTGGTGCCAGGAGGAACAAGACTTCTGGTCAGGTGAATTCAGGGTTATCAATACAAAACCAAATACAGGTAATGCTGGAGTAGGTTTAATAATGAATTAAAAAATAGGAGTGCGGGTAGGCTACTACAAACAGCATAGTGAACGCATTATTGTGGCCAAGATAGACATGAAGCCCACACCCACCACAGTAGTACAAGTTTATATGCCAACTAGCTCTGCAGATGACGAATAGATTGATTAAATGTATGATGGGTTAAAAGAAATTATTCAGGTAGTGAAGGGAGACGAAAATTTAATAGTCATGGGTGACTGGAATTAGATAGTAGGAAATGGAAGAGAAGGAAACGTGGTAGGTGAATATGGAACGGGGGGTAAGAAATGAAAGAGGAAGCCGCCTGGTAGAATTTTGCAAAGAGCATAACTTAATCATAGCTAACACTTGGTTCAAGAATCATGAAAGAAGGTTGTATACATGGAAGAACCCTGGAGATCCTGAAAGGTTTCAGATAGATTATATAATGGTAAGACAGAGATTTAGGAACCAGGTTTTAAATTGTAAGACATTTCCAGGGGCAGATGTGGACTCTGACTACAATCTATTGATTATGAACTGTAGATTAAAACTGAAGAAACTGCAAAAAGGTGGGAATTTAAGGAGATGGGACCTGGATAAACTGACGGAACCAGAGGTTGGAGAGAGTTTCAGCGAGAGCATAAGGGAACGATTGACAGGAATGGGGGAAAGAAATACAGTAGAAGAAAAATTGGTTGCTTTGAGAGATGAAGTAGTGAAGGCAGCAGAGGATCAAGTAGGTAAAAAGACAAGGGCTAGTAGAAATCCTTGGGTAACAGAAGAAATATTGAATTTAATTGATGAAAGGAGAAAACATAAAAATGCAGTAAATGAAGCAGGCAAAAAGGAATACAAACGTCTCAAAAATGAGATCAACAGGAAGTGCAAAATGGCTAAGGAGGGATGGCTAGAGGACAAATGTAAGGATGTAGAGGCTTATCTGACTAGGGGTAAGATAGATACTGCCTACAGGAAAATTAAAGAGATCTTTGGAGAAAAGAGAACTACTTGTATGAATATGAAGAGCTCAGATGGAGACCCAGTTCTAAGCAAAGAAGGGAAAGCAGAAAGGTGGAAGGAGTATGTGGAGGGTCTATACAAGGGTGATGTACTTGAGGACAATATTATGGAAATGGAAGAGGATGTAGATGAAGATGAAATGGGAGATATGTCACTGCGTGAAGAGTTTGACAGAGCACTGAAAGACGTAAGTCGAAACAAGGCCCCAGAACTAGACAACATTCCATTAGAACTGCTGACAGCCTTGGGAGAACCAGCCCTGACAAAAAAATATTTATGAGACAGGCAAAATACCCTCAGACTTCAAGAAGAATATAATCATCCCAATCCTAAAGAAATCAGGTGTTGACAGATGTGAAAATTACTGAACTGTCACTTTAATAATTCACGGCTGCAAAATACTAACGCGAATTCTTTACAGACGAATGGAAAAACTGGTAGAAGCTGACCTCAGGAAGATCAGTTTGGTTTCCGTGGAAATATCGGAACACATGAGGCAATATTGACCCAACGACTTATCTTAGAAGATAGATCAAGGAAAGACAAACTTACATTTCTAGCATTTGTAGACTTAGAGAAGGCTTTTGACAATGTTGACTGGAATACTCTCTTTCAAATTCTGAAGGTGTCAGGGATAAAATACAGAGAGAGCGAAAGGCTATTTACAATTTGTACAGAAAGCAGATGGCAGTTATAAGAGTCAAGGGGTATGAAAGGGAAGCAGTGGTTGGGAAGGGAGTGAGACAGGGTTGTAGCCTATCCCTGATGTTATTCAATCTGTATATTGAGCAAGCAGCAAAGGTAACAAAAGAAAAATTCGGAGTAGGTATTAAAATCCATGGAGAAGAAATAAAAACTTTGAGGTTCACCGATGACATTGTAATTCTGTCAGAGACAGCAAAGTACTTGGAATAGTAGTTGAACGGAATGGACAGTGTCTTGAAATGAGGGTATAAGATGAACATCAACAAAAGCAAAATGAGGATAATGTAATGTAGTCAAATTAAGTCGGGTGATGCTGAGGGAATTAGATTAGGAAAGGAGACACTTAAAGTGGTAAATGATTTTGCTATTTGGGGAACAAAATAAGTGATGATGGTCGAAGTAAAGAGGATATAAAATGTAGACTGGCAATGGCAAGGAAAGCGTTTCTGAAGAAGAGAAATTTGTTAACATCGAGTATAGATTTAAGTGTCAGGAAGTCGTTTCTGAAAGTATTTGTATGGAGTGTAGCCATGTATGGTAGTGAAATGTGGATGATAAATAGTTTGGACAAGAAGCGAATAGAAACTTTCAAAATGTGGTGCTACAGAAGAATGCTGAAGATTAGATGGGTAGATCGCATAACTAATGAGGAGGTATTGAATAGAATGGAGGAGAAGAGAAGTTTGTGGCACAACTTGACCAGAAGAAGGGATCGGTTGGTAGGACATGTTCTGAGGCATCAAGGGATCACAAATTTAGCATTGGAGGGCAGCGTGGAGGGTAAAAATCGTAGAGGGAGGCCAAGAGATGAATACACTAAGCAGCTTCAGAAGGATGTAGGTTGCAGTAGGTACTGGGAGATGAAGAACCTTGCACAGGATAGAGTAGCATGGAGAGCTGCATCAAACCAGTCTCTGGACTGAAGACCACAACAGTAACAACAACATTATACAGTTTGATGCCAGGAGGGAGTTCACACTGATCTCTACTCAAGAACTACTCTTCGGAGACGTTTCTCAGCAGTGTTGGTGCCAAAACAAAGAAAAAGAATGCAAAAGTATGACTTTATATAATATCATCACTTAGTACAACAGCTAGATAATGTAAAATAACTGTTATTGAAAGAAACACATTTGAAAAATTCTCAGAATTTAAAATTTCACTGTTCACAAAGTGTTGCAAATAATTCTGATATGATGTGTTCATTTAGTTTGAAAATGTTAGTACTTTTAAGTTTGTTCTGATTTTCCTTTCAAAATCAATTTCTTATTACCAGAAATGATATATCTACTTCTTGCACCGGCACTGATGGTGAGTTACCTACTTCTGATTGCAAAAATAAGTCAACTGCTAGTGTAAACACATTTGATTGTGAAGAAATACATACTAATGTTGAAATATACGAGAATTGTTTAAATCATTGACTACAAAGTGAAATCATCTGAAATACCCTGTTATTCATGGATGCTGTTTTGTGAAGTTCAGCCAGCATATCCTCTGCTGTCCAGTTGGCTTCCTATTCTCATCTTCTTTCCTAATATTGAAGTGGTGATTTAGATGATACTCCCAATCAATATCCTTATCATGGGTTATTTCATTAACAACATAAGGTTTGTCACCCTTTCTTCTTGCACACCTAACAATAGTCTTTTGGTCTGTAGTAATTGCCAAATTGAGTTGCATTCCATTTCACTGTAACCAACAACCGTGCATTTTAAATCAATGGTTTCTAGGTTAGGTATTAAGTAAACAGCAGCCGAGCACATTGAGGTAACAAATTTGTTATTTGTTTCTCTTGTGTTCTCCGTAGCAATCACTAAAACAGGAAATTTTGTTTACCATTGCAGGGAGAAATTTGAAATTTTTGCACAAACAACCTGCCATCTTGTACCTTCCTTGATTTCCCTCTATTTCTGACCACAGATATTTTCAGAAATGTACAGTCTCAGTTTCCACATCCCAAAAAAGTTCACTGTCATCTATGCATGACCTGAGTACCATTGGGTAAATAAAGATGAACTTAAACCTAATTATAATGCTCACCTTTTAGCAAAAGATAGCACTCAAGAGGAGAAGAAACTAGACGAGAAGCAAGCAGCAAGCAGATGCAACATTTGTAAGTTCAGCTTTAATCTCCAGCAAGTTTTGTTAGTACCAACTGATCCCACCAATTATTCTTTGTCTAATAAGCAATGATAGAAATCTTTCAATTTTACATTGTATGACCTATAATCAAAATAAGGAGATTGTTTCACATGGTTGGAAATAGAAAGAAAATGAGGAAGCTGTGAGATAGAAAGCTGTTTGTAAAAGTATTTCAAATCCCTCCCTGCAATGATAAACCACAACATTTCCTGTTTTAGTGATTACAGTGGAGGACATAATCTAAAAAAAATTTTTGCTGCAATGTGCTGTTCGGGAAATACCTACCCTAGAAGCCATCGATTCAAAATTCGTGGTTGTTGGTCATAGTGAACCTGAATGCTGCTCAATAATTCAGTAATCCCTACAGAGCAATTTTCACCCTTTACAGCATAAACTGGACAAGAGCAATGTTCACCAAACATTGTTGGCAGTTTAGACAGTATTATTAAGGAACAGTCCGCAGCTCGTGGTCTCATAGTAGTGTTCTCGCTTCCCGAGCATGGAGTCCTGGGTTCGATTCCCGGCGGGGTCAGAGATTTTCACTTGCCTCGAGATGACTGGGTGTTGTTGTGTCATCTTCATCATCATCATTCATCCCCATTATGGTCAGAGGAAGGCAGTGGCAAACCACCTCCACTAGGACCTTGCCTAGTGCAGCGGTGCAGGTCTTCTGCATCCCTCCCCACTCTCCGTCAAGGAGTATGGGACTTCATCATCATCATTAATGAACAGGCTACGACATTGAAGTATTACAACTACATAACTCAGTATATCAAGTTCTAGCATTATAGTTATCTCCTCATTGGCAGCCCATAGTGTGGCACAACTGGGCAGCTCAAGATATCTATTTTTTGTTGAAATGTGTATTTGTCACTACAGTAAATCCTGAGTAATATCCAGTTGTAGCATTAAATTACCTAGTTGTAGCATTAAACATGGCACATCAAGTGGGCCAGAGTCATATAGATAAATCAAAAGTGCAAAAAAAAATAGTTACCTAGTTGGCGATACACTATCATAGCATACCGAAGTTGGTCATGACTCATCTACAGGAGGCGATATTTCAATACTGCCAATAGGCACACATAAAAGTGCCATACGCTATCCTAGTTTTTGGAACAAATAGTACCTATTTGTAACTTGCTTTTGCCTCTTAACTTTCCCCAACCTACCTGTCTTGCTCCTCAAGTATGTAATCATACTGTTGATTTATAACAACAAATTTTAAATCTATTATTTTTTCTTTTGCAACAGATTTTCTGGGTAGTATGGATATGGTTTTTAATTTTTCTAACACTGTAATTCAAAATTTCAGTGTAATAGTTACAAAATATTACTGTATTCTCATTAATTGTCAAATAACAAAATTAGTGTTTGTTTTCATTGTTTTATTACATAACTGTTTAATTACATAACTTTGTTTCATTTGTAGCAGAACTGTCCCTTTAAGTTTGCACACAAGATAGGTTACTTTAAACAGTTATGGTGCAGAAATCAAGTATTCTGTGTAAGTAACAGTTTCTATAAACTTCACCCGTTAGTTATCAAAATGTTGACACTCCTTTCTTTGACACTCCTGTGTGTGTTTTTTCTGCTTCTGTATGAGTCTCAAAAGCCCTGACAAGTTTTAGCCCAAGTGATTGAAAATTCATATTTCTAATTTTATTAATCATGCAATTCATTATTTTACATGGAATAGCATTTATTATATATAAATTGCTCAGTGATAGTCATAACTTATTGCACATTGTAATCTTACCCTCCCTCATATCACCTGTTGATTTTCATTCCTTTTGTAATTAGCTTCAAGAGGAGTAAGATTTACAAATAACTTTTTTACTTGTCTTCTTTTCTTTTAGTTGGCCCCAGTTCGTCACATCTAGAGGTTGGTTCTTGAGGTTGAAATTTTTGACATTGTAGGTTCCAAATGACATGATAATGTTGAAGTAAGCGTGTTCCGTAATTTCTGTTTCTGAAATTTTATTATGTCACATTTTTCTATATCAGACTGTCTTTACAATCTCCACTTTTAAATCAAGAATTAAATTGTTATTGCCAAAATTGAAAAACACATCTGATCACATCAGAGGCATACCCACTACTACTAACTCATTCTGCGGTACTATCAATGTTCCAAAGAGTTTACAAACTTTCTGCCAAATGACTCTTTACCAATCCATACCATTATTCTGTAAATGATTCCAGAAATAAAGTTCATAATTGGCATCAGATTGTGCAATTAATAATAGGAATCTTAAGTGTGCCGAAAATTTCGTAATTTCAGATGTTTCTAAAAGAAGAGTAATTTTAACTGAACATATAGTGCTAGTGCATATTGATTGTGATAAAGAAAATAAAAAATTTCCTTTTATTCATTTTAGCATGAAATATAATACATTGTATGCAAAATCATATGAAATTCTTTTAGTTAAACAGCTGAGATAATATTGATCTGTTTAAAAGATAGAAAGTATTTTTGGTATCGATAACTTCTTTTGAATTAAGGTAATGTTAGAGGAGGGTGTCCTTTTACAATGTTGATGCTCATAACTTACAAACAGTTGGTTTAAATACTAACAAAGAGATAGAGGGGCTGGCCAGTACTTACCTCAGCTCAGTACAGCTGATAGATAACACAAAACAGAACAGAAAATTTACATTCCTAGCTTTCGGAACTTTGTTCCTTCATCAGGGAGGAGAGAGGGGAAAAAGGGAAGAAGGGAAAGTGGATTTAGTTACTCACATCCCAGGTTATGAAGCAACAGGGAAAGGTAAACAGGGAGGGTAGCAAGGTTGGAGGCATGGTTGTCAGAGGAAAGCCAAAGATCTTATAAAAAGGAGAGGGAAAAAGAAGAACACTGAAGAGTAAATGGGAGTGAGGTTGGTTAATGTAGGTTCAGTCCAGAGAGATGGCAGGATGAAAGGATGTGTTGGAGTGCAAGTTCCCAACTCCGCAGTTCCAAGGGACTGGTGTTGGGTGGGAGAAGCCAAATGGAACGTACGTTGTAGCAGGTTCCTAGGTCCCTAGAATTATGCTGGATGGCATGCTCTGCTACTGGGTATTGGACATCTCCTAGGCGGACAGTTTCTGTGCCCGTTCATGCGCTCAGCCAGTTTAGTTGTCGTCATACCGCTGTAAAAGGCTGTGCAGTGCAGGCATGTCAGCTGATAAATGACATGTGTTGTTTCACATGTGGCCCTGCCTTGAATTGTGTATGTTTTACCAGTAGGGGGGCTGGAGTAGGTCGTTGTGGGGGGATGCATGGGGCAGATCTCGCAGCGGTGTCGGTTACAGGGGTAGGAACTGCGGGGTAGAGAAGGTGGTCTGGGAACATTGTAGGGTTTGACAAGGGTGTTACGGAGCTTAGGGGGGTGACGAAAGGCAACTCTGGATGGTGTGTGGAGAATATCGTCAAGTGATGATCTCATTTCAGGGCTTGGCTTGAGAAAGTCATATCCCTGGCGGAGTAATTTGTTGATGTATTCGAGGCCAGGATAATATTGGGTGACAAGGGGGATGCTTCTGTGTGGTCTGGGGGTAGGAACATTGTTGTTGGACGGGGAGGAATGTATTGCTCGGGAGATCTGTTTGTGGACAAGGTCTGCAGGATAGTTGCAGGAGAGGAAAGCACTGGTCAGGTAATTGTTGAGGGATTCGTCACTGGAGCAGATACGTTTGTCACGAATACCTAGGCTGTAGGGAAGGGAGCGTTTGATGTGGAATGGATGGAAGCTATCAAAGTGAAGGTACTGTTGTTTGTTTGTGGGTTTGATGTGGACAGAGGTGTGGATGTGAGCTTCAACAAGATGAAGGTCAACATCCAGGAAGGTGGCTTGGGTTTTGGAGAAGGACCAGGTGAAATTCAGACTCGAAAAGGAGTTGAGGTTATGGAGGAAATTAAGGAGTGTTTCTTCACCATGAGTCCAGACCACAAAGATATCATCTATAAACCTGTACCTGGCCAGGGGAAGCAGCTGTTGGGTCTTCAGGAAAGCCTCCTCCATGCGGCCCATGAAGAGGTTGGCATAGGACGGAGCCATGCTGGTTCCCATGGTCATTCTCCTGATTTGTTTGTAGGTCTGGCCTTCAGAAGTGAAGTAATTATGGGTGAGGATGAAGTTGGTAAGTGTGATAAGGAACGAGGTTTTTGGAAGATCTTTGGGTGGGTGTTGGGAGAGGTAGTGTTCAAGGGCAGAGAGACCATGGGTATGTGGGATGTTTGTGTAAAGGATGTAGCATCTATGGTGACAAGAAAGGTTTCAGGTGAGAGGGGAGTGGGAATGGATTTGAGGTGTTCTAGGAAGGGGTTTGTGTCTT
Organism: Schistocerca cancellata; assembly: GCF_023864275.1. NCBI lineage: Eukaryota > Metazoa > Arthropoda > Insecta > Orthoptera > Acrididae > Schistocerca > Schistocerca cancellata. The sequence continues at coordinate 607,094,546 of NC_064631.1, read as the reverse complement.
TTATGTAGGATGGGAGTCTGCAGGTGATAGGTTGGAGGTGTTGGTCTACCAGAGCTGAAATACATTCTGTTGGGGCCTTGAAGCCTGCCACAATTGGATGGCCAGGATGGTTCTCTTTGTGGATTTTGGGTAATAGGTAGAAGGTAGGGATACGTGGCTCAGGTGGAGTGAGTAGGTCTATGGAAGCCGTTGTGAGGCCTTGTGAGGGACCTTGGATTTTTAGGATTTTATGCAGCTCAGTCTGGATGGAGGGAATGGGATCCTGGGTAACAGCTTTGTAGGTTGAGGTGTCGGAGAGTTGACGCAGTCCTTCTGCCACATACTCCACACGGTCAAGTACCACAGTTGTGGAGCCATTATCCGCTGGGAGGATGACAATAGAGCAGTCTGTTTTCAGCTCCTTAATGGCACGGGATTCAGCTGGGGTGATGTTGGGGGTTGTCGGGATGTTCTTCAAGAAGGACTGGGAGGCAACACTGGATGTGAGGAATTCCTGAAATGTCTGCAAGGAATGGTTTTGGAGGAGGGGAGGAGGATCCCTTTAGGAAGGCAGTTGGAACTGTTCTAGACAAGGTTCGACACTGGGTTTAGTATTTGGGTGCTGTGTTTTGGTGGTGAAGTGATATTTCCAGTTGAGGTTCCGGGTGAATGAGAGGAGATCTTTAACCAGAGCAGTGTGGTTGAATTTAGGTGTGAGGCTAAAGGTTAAGCCTTTTGATAGAACAGATCTCTCTGTAGGAGAGAGGGATCTGGATGAGAGGTTTAGAACTGAATTGGGACTTGTTGTATGTGGCATTTGACTGTGGTTATAGTTGAGATTTGGTCTGTATGGGGTATGTGCTGGGATTGGGAGATTGAGTAGGGAAAGTGGATTTAGTTACTCACAACCCAGGTTATGAAGCAACAGGGAAAGATAAACAGGGAGGGTAGCAAGGATGGAGGCATGGTTGTCAGATGGAAGATCTTTGGCTTCCCTCTGACAACCATGCCTCCATCCTTGCTACCCTCCCTGTTTATCTTTCCCTGTTGCTTCATAACCTGGGTTGTGAGTAACTAAATCCACTTTCCCTTCTTCCCTTTTTTCCCCTCTCTCCTCCCTGATGAAGGCACAAAGTTCCAAAAGCTAGGAATGTAAATTTTCTGTTCTGTTTTGTGTTATCTATCGGCTGTACTGAGCTGAGGTAAGTACTGACCAACCCCTCTATCTCTTTGTTAGTATTTGTTTCACATCTTTATATGAGATTTTCCATTAATCATTTACACAGTTGGATTAGACATGGCTGCCTAGTAACACATAGCCAATCCTCTTGTCCTAAAGAGATTTCGTGACATGACCCCAGAAAACATCAGAAGCATGGCCCAACAACCACTTCCCACAACACTTGGAGATCCACACATCTCACTCAGTGGCATTCCAGTTCTACATCTACATCTAAATATATATTCTACAAACCACTGTGAAGCACATGTCAGAGGGTACTTCCCTTTGTACTATATATCTATATAAAGGTATCTTCTTGTTCCATGTGTGTATGACGAAGGGGAAGAAAGACTGCTTAAATGCATGTGCATGTTGTAGTTGGTTGAATCATGTCTTTGCAGCCCTTACATAAGCAATAAGTACAATACTACTCCTAGATTCTTGGTCTTCAAATTTTGCCAATAGGCTTTCGCGGGATATGGGATGTGTGTACAAGCATCTACCAATTCAGGTTTTCCACCATTTTCCCACAGCACACTTAATGTGAGTTGAACAAACTTGTGATCATTTGTGCTGTACTTCTTCATACGCATTTAATATCCCTCATTAGTCTTAGTTGATGTGGATCCTGCTCACTGTAGTGGTATTCTAAGATGAGACATAAATAAATAAAAATAAAAAATAACATGAGTGAAGTAGTTTTAAAGTTCTTGCATAACTTTTTTTTTAATTATGCACAGGTTCTTACATATTTTGATAGGGTTTAAAGATTTCATGGCTTGATTTGCAGCACTTCGTTTGTTGGCACATAGTTCTTGTTTGCCTCTTTGTTCACAAAATTCACTTATGTTTTTCCTACTTTTGTTGTTCTCAGTTTGACAGGCTGGAGTAAACTTGTTTCCAGTAACAAACTTCAAAGAATGTGGTTGCTTGTTTTCACTTACTGGTCTGCTTTTGGTATAAATTATTTCACAGGCTAGAATTACCTTTGTACTGAGAACTACTTCCAATGCCTGTGTTTTCTTTTTGTTTACAAATGAATTTCTGTATGTGCTCTGCTTAATCACAGCTTATGATTTTCTTTCATGAGCTATGCAATTTATTATGCATAATTTCAACAATTTTCTGCAGACTCTTAATATGTTCATATAGCTTTTTTGTAACGTCACTGTAGTGCACACATTGATAGTTTTCAACCACAAAACTGTGACACTCGCACACAGGAGTATTACAGACTGTCAAACTCACACCATATTGCATACCACTATGTTGTATACATTCATAGAATAGTGTTAAGTAGCACAATATTAGAAATCTCACAAATTTATCAAAATATTAATTTGTTTTGGTGCATGAACATTAACTAAACACTCAGTCTTGTCTCAGCTGACTTGAGCAAAACTCATTTCCTCTTGTGTACAGAAGTATAGACATCCTACAAAATGTATAGCCACTCAGTTTTTAAGCTAAAAATAATGTAATAATACTGCAGGCATCACTTACATTTTGCTAGAAATAGTTATGGACAGACAAGATAACTATCACGACACAAACTTTATGGTCATTAACTCGTTGGGGTGAAGTGAGATGATGTCGTGTCTAAAATTACCCTCTGTGACACACTTAACAGTATATCCAAAATGTTGATGTAGATAGAGTTTGCCAGAGTTTTAAGGGGTAGAGCCATGTAGCAGCTGACCCTCGCAGCCAGTGGCGTTATATCAGGGAAACTTGACCTTCTGTGAAGGTTCAGTGCTTCAACATGGACAATCTCACATTCATCTCAAAATACTAGTTCTTTGTACAGAACTTGGTTATAGAGATCTGAAGTTTTAACTTTATACTTGTCAGATAAGAGCATATTTTCTCATTATGTGTATGCCCATAGCAAATGAAAACCCCTTGATATTGCCCATTCACTTTTGGTAGAATGTCATGTAAGCTTCTGGAAAGGTGTGAATAATTATATTTGTAGTGTTTCAGGTTGAGGACAACATGCATTACGTCAGCAGGAGGTTACTGAGACATTAGGAGGTTACTGAGACATTGTGACTGTTGTCTTCCAACAGTGAAAGTTATAGACATAGGCTTTGTCAGCAATAAATTTGTGTGTGTGTGTGTGTGAGAGAGAGAGAGAGAGAGAGAGAGAGAGAGAGAGAGAGAGAGAGAGAGAGAGAGAGAGAGATAATAATATAGACACGCACTGACAGAAAAAAAACTGCAACACCAAAAAATAATTACTATAGAGTAATGAAATTTTGAGAATACATTTGTCTAGGTAACATATGTAGATGATTAACACTGCAAGATCACAGGTTATTGCAATTGTGAGGTATCCCATTGCAAATGTGAAATGCTGGTACATTAATAAATGGTGTAACCACCAGAATGTAGAATGGAAGCATGCAAACATGCACGCATTGTGTTATACAGGTGCCAGATGCCTGTTTGCGGGATGGAGTTCCATGCCTGTTGGATTTTGTTGGTTAATACAGGTATGGGTAATGCTGGTTGTGGATGATGCTGGAATTGTCATCCAGTGATGTCCCAATTGTGCTTAATTGGAGACAGATCCGGTGATCGAGCAGGCTTAGCCAACATGTTGGCATTTTGTAGAGCATGTTGGGTTACAAGAGCAGCGTGTGGGCAAGCATTATCCTGTTGGAAAACACCTCCTGGAATGCTGTTCATGAATGGCAGCACAACAGGTCGAATTACCCGATCGACGTAGAGATTTGTAGTCAGGGTGTGGGATAACCACAGCAGTGCTCCTGCTGTCAGATGAAGTCACACCCTACACCATAACTCCAGGTGTAGCTCCATTGAGTCTAGGATGTAGATAGGTTGGTTCAGGCCCTCAACTGGCCTCCTCTGAGCCAACACACGGTCATCACTGGCACTGAGGCAGAACCAGCTTTAGTTCTCACTTGAAACCACTGAAGTCGCAAATGGCAGTGGCTTGAGGTCAGTGGAATGCAGGCTACAGGGCATCTGGCTTGGAGCTGTCCTTTGAAGTACATGATTTGGAATAGTTCATTGTGCCACTGTGGTGCCCAGTGCTGCCCAAGTTGCTGCTGGAGATGCAGTACAATGTGCCAGAGCCATATGCCAAACACAATGGTCTTCCCTTTCGGTAGTGCCATGTGGCCGTCGAGACCCCATTCTTCTTGCGACCAAATGTTCCTGTGACCAATGCTGCCAGCAGTTGGGTACAGTGGCTACATTCCTGCTAAGTCTTTCTGCAGTATTGCAGATGGGACGTCCAGCTTCTTGAAGCCATATTACACGACCTCATTTAAATGCATTAAGGTGTTGATAATGGTGTCTTTGTCACCTTAAAAAGACATTCTTGACTAACATCCACTCACCGTATTGAATCTCAAAGGTAACTAATGCTCGTGACCTTTACTGTGTATATTTAAAGCAAACTTGATTTGTGTCCTCATAGTGGCACTACTAGCGCCACTCGTATGTGACTGGTGTGAAAATTGAATAAACATCATCTTTCTCATGTAGAAACGCACCTACCAACTTTTGTTTATGTTGCACAAATTCTTTTTTTGTGTAACGATTTTTGTTACATAATTTTGTAGTTTCTGGAGCTCCACTGAAGAAAGATTTTTGTTAAGAAACTGTGTAGCAGGCTGTTCAACTTTATCACGGAAGTATGTCTTACTGACTAGCTCTCCTACAAATTAACTGTAACTTTTTTGTGTGGGCCTTTTGTTCACATTAATGACTAGAACAGATACAGTGATGCAAACATGGATCACCACGCTCACAGTCTAGGTGCAGAGTTCATAGACTGATAAATCAAAATACATGCTCTTTTAGTGGGTGAGTTCGTTTTGTTCTTGCATCACTCTGAGGAGCTACCATGTACTGATATTCCTTTTTCCTTGTGCTCTACACCAGAAAGCAACTTTCTATTACAAGCAGGCTAGATCAGTCACCGTGTAGTTTTAGAGGTCTATATTGAGTAACCATCTTGCTTTGGAGAAGGAGTAATGATACCTCGGTTAGCATATGTTTTGAGTTTGTGTGTACCATGCAACATATAATTTGAAAGTCCATTGTTATGTCATTTTCTCAAATAAATTTAAATTAATGTACCCTTGTACCTACTATTTGTCCATGTATAGATGCTGAATAGATCCAAAAAGTTTGATAAAGAATATTGACTGAAGCTTACATCTAACGATAAAAGTTGCATCTCATAGCTCTTGGCCATATAGAATTCCCCTCTCGCCCTCCTCAATGTGATATGCATTCTGCACATATTGCTCCTTTAAATCAATTAATGAGACATTTTTGTATAAAATATGCATACAGTTTGTGTGTATGAAATAGGAAAAAATGTGTGCTAAGAGTGGGGCGGGGGTAATTGACTTTGATATGTATTTCAGTTGACAAGTATTTTGCTGCGTATTAGAAGAAATTGACATGAAATGTTCTTTTATTTCCCGATACTCTCATAAGCAGTGTTATATCCTTGAGAAAAGTTGTAATTGTTTTTTCTTTATTTTTGTAAATATTTTGTTTATTGAAACAGAACACTGAGATAAAATGTTTTTTTACTAGAATCATCGGCTTATATACAACAATGGTATTGGTAGCCGGTAGAGTGATTCGTGGCTTCATCTCTGGAGCATCCTATAAGATAATGTTTACTGAACTTCCTAATGTGGATCGTGTTCTACAGGTAAATTATAGACTTATCAATGGTCCAGAATACTGTTATTTATTAATGTGTATGTTTACATTGTCAGAATCATCGGTCTGTACACCACTTTGGTGTTGGTTGCAAGTAGCTTGTTGAGGAATCACTTCACTGGACTTTGCTTCAAGATAATGTTTGATGACATGCCTAATGTGGATAGGATTCTTCAGGTAAGAGGAGTTCCCTGAATTGCTGAAGTAGCGGCTTCAGTGGATGCTCCAGTTAGCTGGCTGAACAGTGTGCTTGGAGGAATTCCAGTTACCATCTTAGAAGTGCTATATCTGCTTTCATTTTTATGTCCATTTCATTCACATCTGACTTAGATTCAGCAGGAAGAAGCTGGAATTTTAGCTTTCTGTGCCATGTGCTTGATGAGACAATAGGATTCAATAAATGTACAAATATTTTCAAAGAACAGGTTATGTCCCATTATGTTTCACTGCTCTGCTGTATGTTGTAACACATCACAAATGAAATCAGTCGGCATCTGTAAATACGTCCAAATAAACATACATTTGTTTCTTTTTCTTAATAGGTCCACATTTAGTTTGGATCTTTTCCTTTAGAAAAATTCAAAATATATCATGCATAATGTGTACATAGCATAAAATTTCATCGTGTACATAATCATTATCATCAGTCTTTTTTATTTTGCGTTTACATATCTCATTGCTAAAGCATCAGACAAGCACTTGTATAAGCACATTCTTCTTCTTCCTCCTTACATTCCATAGAAAAAGCGTCGTTGCAAATTTCAGTATTATTGTAGGCGCAATAAATGTATGTATATTTTAAGTTTTATTCAGATCCACCATTTTAATGTATCTCATCTGGAGTTTCTCTCTCTCTCTCTCTCTCTCTCTCTCTCTCTCTCTCTCTAGATGTCAGTATTGGCCTGTGTCAGCTTCCTCCACCCTTTAATTCTTTTTCAGTTCTGCAATTTAAAGCACAGGTATCTAAGGCTGAATGTTGTAAAGCACTTCAATGTTTTACCATTTAGTCATAAGTTATATTACTAGTGTAAATATTGTTATACATTTCTTACATACATTTGTTTACAAGTAAGAAAAAATAAATATATAATAAATAAGCATATACAATGTTAATCTATAAATTATATTTCAGCTATGTCACGACATATACCTTGTGAGAGAAAGTGGTGAACTTGCCTTAGAAGAAGATTTGTTTGCTAAGCTTGTCTTCCTCTACCGGTCACCAGAAACACTTATCAAATGGACCAGACCGAGAGAGGAAGGGGAACTTGAAGGCGATGAAGCAGGAGATGTTCGATCAGCTGCTATGCAGTAATCATAGTGCAGTGGTTATTAATTTGAAGATAGGATGCATTGTGCTGTGTGTCCATACTATATGAAACAGTTTCATTTTGCTTTGAGAAAAAAGTGGATTATGGACAACATTGCTGTTTCAGAAAAGATCAGATTACTTACTGAAGTAATTTCCAGTTCCTCAAGTATCAGTCTGTTACATGACAAAGAAACATTTTCAGGGAGTTTATTCTTATGTGAAACATGGTTGACATTAATCCAGAAGATGTAGCTGTGCTGTTTTAAGCATCTGTATAATATTGCAAAAAAAAGGGAGCTGAACTCCACAAATAATCCATAAAAAGTAAAAAGATTGAAGTTTGACTTCCTCAGTGACATTGGACAACATTCAGATGATGTGGCATGTGTTGCTTGCAAGGCTGAAGTATTTCAAATACTATTTTATTTACATTGCCTAAATGAACATAGTAATGCTGTATTTATATATTCTTTATATTTAATATGATACTGATGGGTAGTGCTTTTTAACATAATTGTAATTGATACAAATATTTAGTGAACTTTTATATACTTTTATATGCTAGTGTGAACATGATCATATAACTGCTGAATGATAAATGCTATTTTGTGGAATTTAGCACATTACTTTACAATACAGTCCTGTTTGTATGAATGATTTATACTAATGAGATTTGTAGTGGTTGTTTTGTATGGTGCAGTGAAAATGACTGGAGATTGTGATTATATTTCATCCAGTGACTTATATATAAAACAATTTTGTATATCTATGTTTCAATTAATAATGTTTATTTTTAATTACTGGCATGCAAGAACTTCCACACATCCACAAACTGTTGCAAAAATATGCTGTTCATATGCAAATGAATAAAAGAGCTTTTTTTTACATACATGAACAATTAGTATTTTTGTTTTTATTTATCAGTAAGTAATGAAAAGTTGTACACATTTAGATATTGACAGTCAGTAACACTATCATTCAGTTTAGCTCCTGTTGTGAACTTTGCTACTAGGTATGTAAATGCTCTGAGACTGCTATTGATAATATCTTTGTAAACAAATCTAGGGAAAAAAGTCATATCACAAAACCAATAGTGAATGGGCTATCTGATCATGATATCTTGTGTTAATTGTTGAAACTTGTCAGGATAAAAAAATCTATTAAATCTGAGTACAAGAGGGTAATAAATAATTCAAAATTGAGAAATTCAGGAAGTTGCTCAAAGACATGAACTGGATACATGTTTATAATACTTCTGACTCAAATGGAAAATACAACACATTCATTAATAAAGTTATCTCCACTTTTGAAAATTGTTTTGCCATAAAGGTAAATCACATCACACAGAAGTCAAAAAATAAACTGTAGATTACACAAGGAATAAATATATCACGTGGGACAAAAAGGAGACTGTATCAACTATCTAGGAACAGCTCTGACATTAGAATTGTAATACATTACAAATAATACAGCAAAATATTGAAGCAAGTAATCCAGAAATCGAAGCAGCTTTATTATGAGAAAAAGATAATTACATCAGGCAATAAAATAAACACTGTATGGGATATAGTGAAGACAGATACAGGTAGGGCCAGAAAGGAAGAGGAACAGATAGCTCTAAAAATAAATGAGACTTTGGTAACAAGTACCTAGTAGCATTGCAAACCTCTTAAACAAGTACATCATTTCTGTTACTGACAGCTTGGGGTTATCAGGTTCGGTGAACAGTGCAATGGAGTATCTGAGACCAGTCTTTAAAAATAACTTCAGTAAAATGGAAATGACACTCACATCTTCCGAAGAAGTAGCATCCATTATAAAATTGTTAAAGTCTAAGCAATCCTGTGGGTATGATAACATATCAACGAAGTTAATCAAAGAGCACTCATGCGAGTTGAGTTCTATCTTAAATTATATGTGTAATCAATCTCTTATCAGCAGAACATTTCCAGACTGACTTAAATATGCTGAAGTTAAGCCTCTTTCCAAGAAGGGGGATGAAGAGATACCATCAAACTATTGACCAATTTTACTTTTGTTGGCTTTCTCAAAAATATTTGAAAAGGTTGTGTTCAAGTGTCTCCTTAAGCATCTGACTGCAAATAATCTATATCTACATCTACATGGATACTCTGCAAATCACATTTAAGTGCCTGGTAGAGGGTTCATCGAACCACCTTCACAATTCCCTATTATTCCAATCTCGTATAGCACGCAAAAAGAACAAATACCTATATCTTTCCATACGAGCTCTGATTTCCCTTATTTTATCATGGTGATCATTTCTTCCTATGTAGGTTGGTGTCAACAAAGTATTTTTGCATTCAGAGTAGGAAGTTGGTTATTGGAGTTTGGTGAGAAAATTCTGTCCCAACGAAAAATGCCTTTCTGTTAATAATGTCCAGCCCAAATCGTGTATCATTTCAGTGACACTCTCTCCCATATTTTGTGATAATACAAAACACACTGCCCTTCTTTGAACTTTTTTGATGTACTCCTTCAGTCCTATATGATAAGGATCCCACACTGTGCAGCAGTATTCTAAAAGAGGGTGGACAAGTGTAGTGTGGGCAGTCTCCTTAGTAGATCTGTTACATTTTCTAAGTGTCGTGCCAATGAAACGGATTCTTTGGTTAGCCTTCCCCACAACGTTTTCTGTGTGTTCCTTCCCATTTAAGTTGTTCGTAATTGTAATTCCCATGTATTTAGTTGAATGTAAGGCCTTTAGATTTCACTAATTTGTTGTGTAACCGAAGTTTAATGAATTCCTTTTAGAACTCATGTGGATGACCTCACACTTTTCTTTATTTAGGGTCAACTGCCAATTTTCACACCATTCAGATATCTTTTCTAAATCGTTTTGCAATTTGTTTTGATCTTCTCATGACTTTATTAGTCAATAAACAACAGCATCGTCTGCAAACAACCTATATAGATAAGAAACAGCAAAGGGCCTATAACACTACCTCGGAGAACACCAGAAATCGCTTCTGTTTTACTCGAAGACTTTCCATCAATTACTACAAACTGTGACCTCTCTGACAGGAAATCACAAATCCAGTCACATAACTGAAATGATATGCCATAAGCAAGCAATTTCAATAAAAGCCGCTTGTGTGGTACAGTGTCAAAAGCCTTCTGGAAATCCAGAAGTATGGAATTGATCTGAAATCCCGTGTCAATAGCACTCAACACTTCATGTGAATAAAGAGCTAGTTGTGTTTCACAAGAATGATATTTTTTAAATCCATGTTGACTGTGTGTCAGTAGTCCATTTCCTTCTAGGTAATTCATAATGTTCAAACACAATACGTGTTCCAGGATCTTGCTGCATGTTGATGTTAATGATATGAGCCGGTAATTAAGAGGGTTACTCCTACTACCTTCCTTGAATATTGCTGTGACCTGTGCAACTCTCCAGTCTTTGGGTACAGATCTTTCATCGAGCAAATGGTTGTATATTATTGTTAAGTGTGGAGCTAATGCATCAGCATACTCTGAAAGGAACCTAACTGGTATACAGTCTGGACCAGAAGACTTGCTTTTATTAAGTGATTTAAGTTGCTTCATTACTCCGAGGATATTTACTTCTACGTTACTCATGTTGGCAGCTGTTCTTGTGTTCTTGATTCGAATTCTGGAATATTTACATCGTCTTCTTTTGTGAAGGCATTTCGGAAGGCTGTGTTTAGTAACTCTGCTTTGGCAGCACTGTCTTCAATAGTATCTCCATTGCTATCGCGCAGAGAAGGCATTGATTGTTTCTTGCCGCTAACATATTTCACATACGACCAGAATCTCTTTGGATTTTCTGCCAGGTTTCAAGACAAAGTTTCATTGTGGAAACTGTTATAAGCATCTTGCATTGAAGTCTGTGCTGACTTTTGAGCTTTTGTAAAAGATTGCCAATCTTGGGGATTTTACATCTGTTTAAATTTGGCATGTTTGTTTCTTTGCTTCTGCAACAGTGTTCTGACCCATTTTGTGTAACAAGGAGGATCGGCTCCGTCATTTGTTAATCTATTTGGTATAAATCTCTCAATTGCTGCCGATACTATTTCTTTGAATTCAAGCCACATCTGGTCTACACTTACATTATTGATTTGGATTGAGTGGAGATTGTCTTTCAGGAAGCTGTCAAGTGAATTTTTATCTGCTTTTTTTGAATATGTATATTTTTTGTGTATTTTTATAGGATTTAGGGGTTACAGTATTCAATCTTGTTAGGACAACTCTGTGTTCACTAACCCTCATATCCATTTTGATGCTCATTATTAACTCAGGATTATGTGTTTCTAAGAGGCCAAGTCTGTTCTCACCTTTTACTATTTGCATGAGCTCATGAACTAAATGCTTAAAATAATTTTCAGAGAATGCATTTAGCACAATTTCGGATGATGTTTTATGCAAACCTCCAGAATTAAACATGTATTTTCGCCAACATATCGAGGTAAATTAAAGTCACCACCAACTATAATTGTATGAGTCTTGTACGTGTTTGAAATCAAACTCAAGTTTTCTTTGAACTTTTCAGCAAATGTATAATCTGAATTGGGAGGTCGGTAAAAGGATCCAGTTATTATCTTATTCCAGTTGCCAACAATGATCTCTGCCCATACAAACACACAGAAACCATCTACTTCGATTTTGCGACTAGGTAAGCTACTTCTAACAGCAGCAAACATGCCACAGCCAACTGTGTTTAGCCTATCCTTTCAGATACCAGTAGGTTCTTCGCAAAAATTTCAGCTGAGCTTATCTCCAGCTTTAGCCAGCTTTCGGTGCCTATAACAATTTGAGCATCAGTGCTTTCTATTAGTGCTTGGAGCTCTGGTACTTTCCCAACACAACTAAGACAATTCACAACTGTTACGTTGATGGTTCCTGTATCTATTTTCTTCCTGTGTTCGACCTGCACTCTTTGTGACAAGTCCTAAGTCCTTCTTGTGTTTTCCCGATACCCTCTAACCTAAAAAACCACCCAGTCCACACCACACAGCCCCTGCATCCCTGTAGCCACCTCCTGCATATAGTGGACACCTGACCTATTCAGCGGAATCTGCAGCCTACACGGTCGCAGAACCATCTGAGCCTCTAATTCAGACCCTCCATTCAGCTCTGTACCAGAGGTCCGCAATCGGTCCTGTTGACTGTGCTGCAAATGGTCAGCTCTGGTTTCATCTTGCAAGCACTCCTTACCACTCCTGTTAGCCACTCGAAACCAGAGAGAATCTCTTCTGATCCAAAGTGATACACGTCATTGGTACTGATGTGAGCAACCACCTGCAGTTGGCTGCACTCTGTGCTCTTCATTGCGTTCGGGAGGACCTGTTCCACGTCTGGAGTGACTCCACCTGGAGTGCACATTAGTTTTCTTTCCCTTCTTGGCAGCCATGTCCCTAAGAGGCCCCATAACATGCCTAACGGGGCTCCCAACTGTCAGTAATCCCACCCTCTGTGATTGTCTGGATCTTGCAGGCTGAGAGGTTTCCTCTGAAACATGACAGGTGACAGCACCTGGCTCAGTGACAGTGTCAGCCACAGACAGCACCTGGAACCTGTTTGTCAGACAAACTGGAGAGGCCTTACATACGGCCACCTGCTATGCCCCTTACATGTGGCCACCCGCTATGCCCCAGGGCAACCTCCCACTTCACCACAGGTGAGGGGTCAACTTCAGTGTGAGCACTAACTGGGATGGCCACTGGTCATGACCGATTGGAGGACTCAGATGTGCTGGACGTTCGTTGGATCCCCACGGCCAGTCCACAACAGTGGTGCCCATCCACTGCAGCCTCAAGCTATGTAATCAAAGCCAGCTGAGAGCAAAGTGTCACCAACTTGGCTTACATCCGCAGACAACAATTGCTGTCTGTGTCCATACTAATGACCATGGAAAACTAAACTATGCAGATAAACGGACTATTGGCACATGCTGCGCAACTCGACTGTAGACCCTGTGTCTAATGAATTAGATTAATTTGCAGAGATTCAAAAACCTAACTACCAAAGCACTCAGGTGAAACTAAATTATTCGCCCCTTATTAGGGACTTTTAATATGTCACAAAGTCAGTTTACTTTCCGACACAAACAGAAACTTGAGAACTGTGGCTATTAGATATTAAATAAAAATGTAGAAACTAAAGCAACTACACTGTTAAAGCACACAGACGATATAAAATTCGCTCCTGGTCAGGAACTTGTAAAAGTCACAAAATCGGTTTTCTTCCCTGTTGCTGCTTGTGTCTTGGCCGGCTACTGCTGCCTGACAATAATATATTGTCCAAGTCACAGTTTGGATTTCTGAAGGGTGCTGATGTAGAGAAAGCTATTTACACTTACAATGGAATGTACTTAATTCATTAGATAATAAAGTAGAGGCTTCTGGCATTTTCTGTGACCTGTCAAAAATCTTTGGCTGTGTGAACCACAACATTCTCTTAATTAAATTAGAATATTATGGTGTCACCGGCAATACTGCGAAATGGTTTGAGTCTTATCTATCTACCAGAAAACAAAGGGTGTTGTTGCAAAATACCTGTGCAATAAGCAGTCAGTCTTCATGTGACAGTGTTCCTCAAGGTTCCATCTTGGGTCTATTGCTTTTTCTTGTGTACATTAATGACCTCTCATCTGTTACATTGCCAGATGCTAAGTTTGTTTTGTTTGCAGATAAAACAAACATTCCAATAAGTAGCAAGTCAAGTACAGATTTAAAAATAACTGCTAATCAAATTTTCACTGACATTAATTAGTGGTTTAAAGCTAATTCACTGTCATTAAACTTTGAGAAGACCCACTATATGTAGTTCAGAAACTGTAAGAGGTTTCCTTCCAGCATGTGTATAACAGAGGAAGACATGCAGATCGAAGAGGTTGACAGTGTCAAATTTCTGGGATTACAACTTGATAATAAATTCAGTTGGGAACGGCATACTACAGAATTGCTTAAGTGCCTAAACAAGTATGTATTTGCAGTGAGAATGATGTCACATTTAGGACACATAAATATAAAAAAAAAACTTGTATACTTTGTTTACTTTCATTCTATTGTGTCATATGGGATCATATTCTGGGGCAACTCATCAAACCAAGCAAATGTTTTTAGGGTGCAAAAGCATGTGATAAGAATCATTTGTGGCGTAAATTCAAGAACTTCATGTAGAAACCTGTTCTAGGAACTTGGTATTCTAACCACTACTTCTATGTATATTTATTCCTTAACGAAATTTGTTGCAAGTAACACATCTCTATTTCCAACCAATAGCTCAATACATTGTATCAATACTAGGAATAAGAACAATCTAGATAAAGACCTAAAATCACTTACCTTTGTCCAAAAAGGGGTCCAATATTCAGGAACACACATTTTCAATAAATTGCCAGCAATTATTAAAAACTTGGTTTCAGATAAAGCACAGTTTGAACAGAGTTTGAAAGACTTTTTGATAGGCAACTCCTTCTACTCCATAGATGAATATCTTAACAGAGACTGTTAAGCCAGCTTAAGTAAAAATATCTGTTAGATTTCAGTTTTGACAGCTCTTGGTCACAACAGTCAAGATTAGGTATTTTGTGTACGATAAATTTATTAATAGTGCATAACAATGTTTCATTCTGACAGCATGTTAATTCTGCAAATATTAGCTGTTCCATTTTACTGATCGGGGTAGTAAGTATTATATTCAAATGTTTTGTTTTTATGTTCTACTTTCTGACATGTTCCACACCCACGAGAATCATCTGATTTTTTGGGACTATGGAATGAAAATTGAATCTAATCTAATCTGTGACAAAATATATCAAGTGTTTCTGAAACCTCTAGTTTGAGACTCTTTGGTTGGATATTTGGTTGTTATCTATGTTAATTTTGTGGCCTCTATCAAGCAGACAATAAGTGGCTGATTACTCATTATTTTGTTTTATAATATACCTCTGTGTCCTTCAAATCCTGTGGAAAAATCACTTCCAATCTTGCCTACATAAATGTGGGCACAGAATGTTTGAACTTGTCCTTGCGATTTTATTTATAGATTAGCTAGTCAATTCCCTGTAGCGTCACCCATGTTTGTGTTCGACACAGATATTGCACACACCTCTTCCACCCTATCTGTGTCCACATCTTCCTCCCTCCAAGTCTCTGTCTAACTCATCCTCTCACCTCTATCTATCTGTCTGTCTCCCCCTCCCTCCTCTCTGTGCTCGTCTCCTCTGCCCCCTCCCTCCAATCATATCTTCCTCCCACCTCCCTCTCTCTGTTCATCTCCCTCTCCCACTTCTTCCTTTTCAGCCCACTCACTACCGCATTATGTCTTCCACCTGACTCCTGCATTTCCCCCTCTTCCTACCCATCTCCACATTCCTATCTCTCTGATGATCTCTGCCTCTCCCCCCTCTCTGTACATCACCACCTACTCTCTAGCTCCATCCCCTCATTGCCCTGTCTCTGTCCATCTTTTCATCATCCTCTTCCTCCCTCCCACCTCATCCCCCTCCTTGTTTAACAGTAACAGATTGGTGGCCATTAATATTTCAAAACCATGATAGCAACATTGAACATAGGTCAAATTGACATTAAGCTGTACTACATACTTGTACTTTCAAATGATTGACATTTCTGCACAACTGCTCAAAGTCAGTCAGAGTAACGCCATCTACAGTCTGGGTATAGGGAAAGATTAAACATCTACATTACATCCACATATGCATTCATACTCTGGAAACCACCTCAAGTGCATGACAGAGGCTATTTTCCATTGTGCCAGTTGTTATGGTTTCTTCCCATTCCATTCAGCTATGGAGCACAAGAGGAACAGTCGTATGAATGCCTCTGTGTGTGTGCTGCAGTTATTCTGATCTTGTTCTCACAATTTCTATGTCAGTGATACATAGAGTGTTGTAGTTATATTCCTGGAGTCATCAATTTAAAGTCAGCTCTTTAAATTTTGTTAGCAGGTTTTCTCAAAATAGTTTACATTTTTCTTCAAGGGTCTGCCAGTTCGGTTTCTTCAGTGTCACTGTAACACTCTCCCACAAGTTGAACAAACCAGTGACCACTTGTGGTTCCCTTCTCTGCATACATCCAATATCTGTGTCTGTATATGTGTGGATGGATATGTGTGTGTGTGCGAGTGTATACCCGTCCCTTTTTCCCCCTAAGGTAAGTCTTTCCACTCCCGGGACTGGAATGACTCCTTTCCCTCTCCCTTAAAACCCACATCCTTTCGTCTTTCCCTCTCCTTCCCTCTTTCCTGATGAGGCAACAGTTTGTTGCGAAAGCTTGAATTTTGTGTGTATGTTTGTGTTCGTTTGTCTGTCTGTCAACCTGCCAGCACTTTCATTTGGTAAGTCACATCATCTTTGTTTTTAGGTATATTTTTCCTTCGTGGAATGTTTCCTTCTATTATAACCATATATATATATATATATATATATATATATATATATATATATATATATATATATATATATATATAGAGGGAAACATTCCACGTGGGAAAAATATATTTAAAAAGAAAGATGATGAGACTTACCAAACAAAAGCGCTGGCAGGTCGATAGACACACAAACAAACACAAACATATACACAAAATTCTAGCTTTCGCAACCAACGGTTGCCTCGTCAGGAAAGAGGGAAGGAGAAGGAAAGACAAAAGGATATGGGTTTTAAGGGAGAGGGTAAGGAGTCATTCCAATCCCGGGAGCGGTAAGACTTACCTTAGGGGGGAAAAAGGACAGGTATACGCTTGCACACACACACATATCCATCCACACATACACAGACACAAGCAGACATTTGTAAAGGCAAAGAGTTTGGGCAGAGATGTCAGTCGGGGCGGAAGTACAGAGGCAAAGATGATGTTGAAAGACAGGTGAGGTATGAGCGGCGGCAGATTGAAATTAGAAATTAGCGGAGATTGAGGCCTGGCGGATAGCGAGAAGAGAGGATATGCTGAAGGGCAAGTTCCCATCTCCGGAGTTCTGACAGGTTGGTGTTAGTGGGAAGTATCCAGATAACCCGGACGGTGTAACACTGTGCCAAGATGTGCTGGCCGTGCACCAAGGCATGTTTAGCCACAGGGTGATCCTCATTACCAACAAACACTGTCTGCCTGTGTCCATTCATGCGAATGGACAGTTTGTTGCTGGTCATTCCCACATAGAACGCTTCACAGTGTAGGCAGGTCAGTTGGTAAATCACGTGGGTGCTTTCACACGTGGCTCTGCCTTTGATCGTGTACACCTTCCGGGTTACAGGACTGGAATAGGTGGTGGTGGGAGGGTGCATGGGACAGGTTTTACACCGGGGGCGGTTACAGGGGTAGGAGCCAGAGGGTAGGGAAGGTGGTTTGGGGATTTCATAGGGATGAACTAAGAGGTTACGAAGGTTAGGTGGACGGCGGAAAGACACTCTTGGTGGAGTGGGGAGGATTTCATGAAGGATGGATCTCATTTCAGGGCAGGATTTGAGGAAGTCGTATCCCTGCTGGAGAGCCACATTCAGAATCTGATCCAGTCCCGGAAAGTATCCTGTCACAAGTGGGGCACTTTTGGGGTTCTTCTGTGGAAGATTCCGGGTTTGAGGAGATGAGGAAGTGGCTCTGGTTATTTGCTTCTGTACCAGGTCGGGAGGGTAGTTACGGGATGCAAAAGCTGTTTTCAGGTTGTTGGTGTAATGGTTCAAGGATTCCGGACTGCAGCAGATTCGTTTGCCACGAAGACCTAGGCTGTAGGGAAGGGACCGTTTGATGTGGAATGGGTGGCAGCTGTCATAATGGAGGTACTGTTGCTTGTTGGTGGGTTTGATGTGGACGGACGTGTGAAGCTGGCCATTGGACAGGTGGAGGTCAACGTCAAGGAAAGTGGCATGGGATTTAGAGTAGGACCAGGTGAATCTGATGGAACCAAAGGAGTTGAGGTTGGAGAGGAAATTCTGGAGTTCTTCTTCACTGTGAGTCCAGGTCATGAAAATGTCATCAATAAATCTGTACCAAACTTTGGGTTGGCAGGCCTGGGTAACCAAGAAGGCTTCCTCTAAGCGACCCATGAATAGGTTGGCGTACGAGGGGGCCATCCTGGTACCCATGGCTGTTCCCTTTAATTGTTGGTATGTCTGGCCTTCAAAAGTGAAGAAGTTGTGGGTCAGGATGAAGCTGGCTAAGGTAATGAGGAAAGAGGTTTTAGGTAGGGCGGCAGGTGATCGGCGTGAAAGGAAGTGCTCCATCGCAGCGAGGCCCTGGACATGCGGAATATTTGTGTATAAGGAAGTGGCATCAATGGTTACAAGGATGGTTTCCGGGGGTAACAGACTGGGTAGGGATACCAGGCGTTCGAGAAAGTGGTTGGTGTCTTTGATGAAGGATGGGAGACTGCATGTAATGGGTTGAAGGTGTTGATCTACGTAGGCAGAGAACGCATCTGCTCCAGTCCGGAATCCTTGAACCATTACACCAACAACCTAAAAACAGCTTTTGCATCCCGTAACTACCCTCTTTGATGAAGGATGGGAGACTGCATGTAATGGGTTGATCTACGTAGGCAGAGATACGTTCTGTGGGGGCTTGGTAACCAGCTACAATGGGGCGGCCGGGATGATTGGGTTTGTGAATTTTAGGAAGAAGGTAGAAGGTAGGGGTGCAAGGTGTCGGTGGGGTCAGGAGGTTGATGGAGTCAGGTGAAAGGTTTTGTAGGGGGCCTATGGTTCTGAGGATTCCTTGAAGCTCCTGCCCTGAAATGAGATCCATCCTTCATGAAATCCTCCCCACTCCACCAAGAGTGTCTTCCCGCTGTCCACCTAACCTTCGTAACCTCTTAGTTCATCCCTATGAAATCCCCAAACCACCTTCCCTACCCTCTGGCTCCTACCCTTGTAACCGCCCCCGGTGTAAAACCTGTCCCATGAACCCCCCCACCACCACCTACTCCAGTCCTGTAACCCGGAGGGTGTACACGATCAAAGGCAGAGCCACGTGTGAAAGCACCCACGTGATTTACCAACTGACCTGCCTACACTGTAAAGCTTTCTATGTGGGAATGGCCAGCAACAAACTGTCCATTCGCATGAATGGACACAGGCAGACATTGTTTTTTGGTAATGAGGATCACCCTGTGGATAAACATGCCTTGGTGCACGGCCAGCACATCTGCAGTTCCGCCTCGACTGACATCTCTGCCCAAACTCTTTGCCTTTACAAATGTCTGCTTGTGTATGTGTATGTGCAGATGGATATGTGTGTGTTTGCGAGTGTATACCTGTCCTTTTTTCCCCCTAAGGTAAGTCTTTCCACTCCCTTTCCCTTAAAACCCACATTCTTTCGTCTTTCCCTCTCCTTCCCTATTTCCTGATGAAGCAACTGTTGGTTGCAAAAGCTTGAATTTTGTGTGTGTGTTTGTGTTTGTTTGTGTGTCTATCAACATACCAACGCTTTTGTTTGGTAAGTTACATCATCTTTGTTTTCATATATATAGAAAAAGCAAGTTGCCAATCTTTGCACCACTTTGAAATCTTATCAAGATCTGACTGAATATTTATACAACTTCCTTCAGACAGTACTTCATTACAGATAACTGCATCATCTGCAAAAAGTCTGAGGTTACTATTAATATTGTCCACAAGGTCATTAACATACAACATGAACATCAAGGGTTCCAACACACTTCTGTGGGGCATGTCCAAAGTTACTTCTGGATCTGAAAATGAGTCTCCATCCAAGGTAACATGCTGTGTCCTCCCTACCAAAAAGTCCTCAACCCAATCACAAATTTCACTGATACCGATCGAACTTTTGACAATAAGCGTAGGTGTGGTACTGAGTCAAATGCTTTTTGGAAATCAAGAAATACATCTATCTGACTGCCTTGACTCAAAGCTTTCAGTATGTCATGTGAGAAAAGTGAGAGTTGGGTTTCACATGATTGATGTCTTCGGAGTTCATGCTGATTGGTCATGAGGAAGTCATTCTGTTCAAGGAACCTCACTACGTTTGAGTTCAGAATATGGCTAAGATTCTACAACAAACTGATGTCAAGTTAACTGGATGGTAGTTTTGTGGATCACTTCTACTACCATTCTTGTAGATGGGTGTGACCTGTGCCACTGTCCAGCTATTGAGTACAGTTTTTTGTTCGAGGGATGTGCAATAGATTATAGTTAGAAGAGGGACTAACTCAGCTGCAGTACAATATAGAATATAATAGTGATTCTGTCAGACCTTGGAAAATTTTTCAGTTTTAGCAATTTCAGCTGTTTCTCAACAACAGTAACATAAATACTGATTTCACTCGTCTTTTCAATGGTACGGGGATTAAATTGGGGCAGTTCTCCTGGGTTTTCCTTTGCAAAAGAACATTTGAAAACAATGTTAAGCATTTCGGCTTTTGCTTTTCTACCATTAATTTCAGTTTCTGTCTCATTCACTAGGGACTGGATACTAACTTTGGTGCCACTAACAGCCTCTACATATGATGAGAATGTCTTTGGGTTTTATGTCAAATCAACTGGCAGTAGTCACAGAAGGCTTCACACAGTGCCCTCTTGACAGCCAAATGCATTTAATCCAGCATTTCTCTCTCTCTCTCTCTCTCTCTCTCTCTCTCTCTCTCTCTCTCTCTCTCTCTCTCTCTCTCTCTCTAGTCCTAGGCTTTGTTTTACACTTGTTATGCAGTAGTCTCTGTTTCTTTAGAAGCTTCTTTACAGTGACTGTATACCATGGAATGTCCCCCCACCCACTGTGAACTGTTCTGCTGGGTACATATCTACCCAGTGCACAGACAACTATTCTTTTAATCTTGAGCCATGATACCTCTACATACTCCTACCCAACAGCAGGTTTCTCATTCTTAAATAAAATCTGAGTATTGGCTGTTTGTGGAAAGATAGTGTTATGCTTCATGTAAGGAGAGGATACGTTTACTAGCAAATGTCAGTTATTCGACAGCAGTGGAATCATTATGTATCAAGACTGGGGTTCATGAGGGTGGTTTCATAAGTCTGGTAAATCTCCATGAAAGAATGGAACAGTTTTGTTACACCTTCATGGTTGGTAAACTAGATTATTCCAGTGTTTGTAGAAAGAATTTCAACAATGTACAGCTTGCAGTATTTGTTGAAAGCTGTCTGAGTTCATTAGTGTCTCAACTGCAATTGAAACTGGAGAAAACACAGTTTTGTGCTGTTATTAAATATTTTCATTTGAAGGGATTGACTGCCGCACAAATCAGAACGGAACTGGATGAAGTCCATGCAGACCAAATAACATCATTGAAGACCATTTGTTTTTGGATTAATGAATTTAAACATGGTTTGATAAGCACCAAAGACAAAGTGCACTCTGGACATTCAGTTGAAGTCCCCACAAAGGAAACCATTGACAAAATCCATGATATGGTAATACAAGACCACCAAAAAAAATTGTGAGATGCTGAGACTGTTGGCACCTCAACTGAGCAAGTGCATAATGTCCTGCATGGAGAACTGTCTATAAAGAAGCTCTGTGCAAGATGCTTGCCGTGATTTCTCAGAGTCTAACAAAAGTGTATCTGGTACAACATTTCAACACAATGTCTGGCATTGCTTAATCACAATCTGCAAGACTGACTGCTGATGAAACCTGAATCCATCATCATGCACCAGAGTTAAAACATCAATCAAAACAATGGACAGAGGTTAGTGAAAGTGCACCAAAAAAGGGAAAGACCATTTTGTTAGCTGGTAAGGTGATGGTCACTGTTTTTTGGTATTCCCAAGCAATAATCATCGTAGATTGCTTTGAAAAAGGCAGAAGCGTAAATGGACCCTATTATGCTATGTTGTTGGATCATTTGGAACTTGCATTGGCTGTATAAAAGATCAAGGTTGGCACACAGAAAAGTACTCTTTCACCAAGACAATGCACCATTCCACGCATCAGCAATAACCATGACGAAAGTGCATAAATTGGGCTTTGAATTGGTTGCTCATCCACCCTATTCATGAGACTTAGAACCAAGTGACTTCTTCCTTTTCTCTAACTTGAAACTTTGGCTTGCTGGGAAGAAATGTTCATCAGGTGAGGAAGTGATAGTGCAGTCAATTAATATTTTGCAGAGTTTGACAGAATGTATTTTTCTGCTGGGATGAAAAAGCTGAAGGATCACTCAACCAAGTGTATATCCCTCAAAGGAGACTATGTCTAGAAGTAAGGTGGATTGTATATGAAACTAACTTTTTTCTTGCTTTTTTACCAGGCTTATCAAACTATCCTCATATTGTCCAACAATACCACTGTTCATGTCAGCCATGACTCCACATTTGTCATGCGAATATGGAATGGATGGACCATACTTGATGCCACACAGGATCTCATAGA
This sequence comes from Schistocerca cancellata, assembly GCF_023864275.1. Lineage (NCBI taxonomy): Eukaryota > Metazoa > Arthropoda > Insecta > Orthoptera > Acrididae > Schistocerca > Schistocerca cancellata. Next base: position 607,071,972 of record NC_064631.1, on the reverse strand, counting down.
GGACAGACACTCAGAAGTGCAGGATCATACATTCTGGAATATTGGATGTATGTGTAAATAGCTGCACTCTCCATCAGGGAGGTCAGTTGTGTTCTGACAGTACACTGGTGTTCAGGATGAATGTGTTTTCGGTTTTATATTAAATTGTAGACAAGCACAATTAAAAGACACTTACACATTAGCTTTCAGCCACAGCCTTTGTCAGAAAAAGAAAGAAAAACACATACATTCATTCACACAAGCAAACACACCTCACACACATGATCACAGTATCCAGCAGCTCAGACCAGAAAGCATTCTGGTCGGAGATGCCGTGGATGGTGTTCATGTGTGCTTGAGATGTGCTTGTTTGTTGAATGAATGTGTGTGCATTTCTCTCTTTTTTCTGACAGAAGCTGTGCCCTAAGGCTAATGTGTGAGTGTCTTTCAATTGTGCCTGTCTGCAACTGAACGAGTCATCTTTATGGAAGGAGCAGTCTGTCTGCAACTTAATGAGTCATCTTTATGGAAGGAGCAGTCATCTTTTGCTAACAGGATGTTCTTGAAAGAAACAGTCAATTTAAGTGAGAAATACTAATATTTTATTCTCTTGTGAAACAAGACATTTATTTTTATTGCACGAGAATGAAATATTATGATATTTCTTGCTCCTGCAATATGCACAATGCTCTTCAGTGTTGGGTCATGGATCAGGGGACTTTCTGCAGTTTTTATCCTCTTCATTACGGAAAACAATTTTTAACAACTATGAGTTGAGCTAAAAACATAGAAATAATGTTAGCTTAATTCCTGTATAGCTTTGGAACTCTTCTGTATGAGTATCACTGTACCATCTTAGCAAATTGATTGTATTGTAATACTTGTCATTGAGAAGAGCGCGATTTTGCAAATCAATTAATTCCACTTGCATGTCTGAAAGCACAGTATCTGGTGCAGCGGAATGGAGTACTAAATAATTTGGATTCATTTTGTGGGCTACATTGGATCTTAAACCTTTTCTCAAAAGACTGACATGGTTGCACAGTATTTTCCTGATAAGCTGAAAAATGTGAGTCTTAAGCTAATTGTAGCATGAAATGCTTTTGAAAAACATTAGGGCCCTTGTAGCAAGTTGTTTTCAGACAGATGTGACATTTCTTGGTGGAGGCACTGGGTACTTAGAAATATCTGCAAACCTGTGGTTCCAATTAGGCAACATAAAAGCCATGGCCTACATGGACAGGAACTAGACTATAAGCAGTGCATTGTTCCAGAGGTCTGTATAATGAGGAGACCAATGGATTCCAAACAGCAGTAAGTCAGCTGCACATGAGTCACGCATCAGTGTTTTCCGGATATGCTGGTCAGGACCCAGTGCAATGGCTGAAAAACTTGAAACAAGTCACCAAATACAACAGGTGTGATGACAGGTTGTGCTTGGAAAATGTTTGTTTACTTTTATTTGGACAGCACAACTCAACAATGGTTCAAGAAAAATGAGAAACTCAGTATCTGGAAAAAAATACCAGGGCAAACTGAAGAAAACATTTGATCAATACCACTGTCCACCACCTCTACAGCAATCTCCAAACCTCCTCCATGTCTCCTCATAGCTGACAAACCCTGTCCTCACAGACCTACTACATTTACCCCACCTTCCAAAAGCTCCTCCCACCACCACACAGAATCCAGAACCTAAACAGACCTGAAACACTGTCACAAACCTTTCCTCCAGAAGCCTTAGCCCCTCAGAAATATCAGTCCTTTCCAAAGGCTTCACCTTTTGCCCCACTCCCAAATTCAATCATGCAGGACTTGTTAAAGACCTTTTCTCCTTCTCTCGGTCCCTACAGTGGAAACACTTTTTCGCCACCATCCCTACCAATCAGACTCGACCAAAGACCAATGTTGAACCCTGTCTAACTCAGTTCACTCCTCCATCCAACCGTGATCCATCCCCAGTGCCCCCCAAATCATCCCCTGTTAACTTTCCAGAATTTCCTAACCTAAAACCTTGCTCACCATCATTCCCCAAGTCCCTCAACAAGCAAACTAATCTTACATCTGCAGAAAGAACTACAGTCCAACACCTGATCCTGACCTTATAAACCTACCTGCAGACAAAGGATCCACCACTGTTGATTTGAACCGCAAGGATTACCTGACAGAAGAACTCTGTCAACCGTCAGATACATCCACCTAACATCCTTGTCACAGTGACCCCATTCCAGAAATCCAGCAGGAACTCCAATCACTCCTCAAATTCTTAGACCCACCCTACCACTCTCCACATTCCTACCTTCTACATGCTCCCTAAAGTTCATAAACCCAACCATCCAGGACACCCAATTGTGGCTGGTTACTGGGCCCCCACTGAGAGAATCTCTGCTCTCATAGACCAACACCTTTGGCCTATTACCCAGAACCTATCCTCCTGTATAAAAGATACCAACTGTTTCCCCCACCAACTGTCCACCGTTCCTGTCCCTTTACCACAGGATGCCCTGCTCGTCACTATTGATACCACCTCCCTTTACACTAACACCCCTAATGCCCATGGCCTTACTGCTATTGAACACTACCTTTCCCAATGCCCAACAGATTCCTAACCAACAACCTCCTTCCTAGTCACCATGATCAATTATACACTCACCCATCATTTCTCTTTTGAAGGCATTACTTACAAACAAATCCATGGTACCGCTATGGGCAGCCACATAGCACCATCCTATGCCAACCTGTTCATAGGCAATCTAGAGGAATCCCTCCTAAACACCCAGAATCCTGAACCCCTCACCTGGTTCAGATTCATTGATGACATCTTTGCAATCTGGATTGAGGGCGAGGACACCCTATCCACATTCCTCCAGAACCTCAATAAGTTCTCCCCCATTTGCCTGGTCCTACTCAACCCAACAAGCCACCTTCCTAGATGTTGAGCTTGTCTGTGACTGTGTTGATTTTATCACACTTGTTAGGAACAAGTGGATCCTTTCCTTTAAGTGACACATTTAAGTAACTTAAGTGTCCTGCAGTATCAGTGAGAAATGCCAAGTCCACAACCCATTTCTCATCACTGCTACTTTTCTCTGTGTTTCTCCTTTCACTTTCATAAAAAGGATGATTTTCTTCTGAACTGCAAAGAATATGAGGGGGGACCCAAAAGTAATCGTAATGCTGCACATTGTGTACTTGTAGTAGCAGGTTGTGCCGCCAGAGGTTTGTAGCAGGAGCTCTGCTGAGTCATTCTGCCACGCGGTGTCACCGAACAGTGAGAAGTGTGGTTTCTTTGGCAGTTCTTTGAGTGTGTGTACAGTGCAGACATGACATGAGGAAATGGCTAGTTCTTACGAACAACGTGTGGCAGTGAAGTTTTGTTTCTTGCTTGGCAAGAATGCAGCAGAAACTGTTGTGATGGTTCAGACAGCCTACAAAGACGATGCTCTTAGTAAAATGCATTTGTTTGAATGGTTTTCTCAGTTTGAAAAGGGAGAAATGGTGGTTGAAGATCAGCCCTGTTCCGGTCGACCTTCAACTGCTCGAAGCGAAGACAACATCGACAAAATCCGTAATCTCATCAGTGAAGACTGACGCAGGACAATCGACTAACTTGAGAACTTGTCTGGGTTGTCCTGGAGCTCAATTCAGTGCATCTTGACCATCGATTTGGGGATGCAAAGAGTGGCAGCAAAATTCGTGCCAAAGCTTCTTACCGGAGATCAAAGGGATCGTCGCGTTCAAGCCTATCGTGAAATGAGGGACGCGTTCAAAGATGATCCACATTTTTTCAACAAAATCATTACAGGTGATGAGTCATGGTGCTATGGGTACAATCCAGAAAGTAAACAACAGTCATCACAATGGAAGTCACCTGGCTCACCTCGACCAAAAAAAGCTTGACAAGTGAAATTGAATGTGAAAATGATATTGATCTGTTTTTTTGACATCAGAGGGATTGTACACTCTGAATTTGCCCCTGAAAACCAGACAGTAGACCAACAATTCTATTTGGAGGTTGTGAAACAGCTTCACAGAAGTTTGTTGCGAAAACGTCCGGCTTTGTGGGATTCTGGCATGTGGTTCCTGCATCACGACAACGCTCCCATGCACGGCTCTCAGCATTCGCCAATTCTTGGCCTCAACGAAGATGACTACCTCGACCCACACACCCTATTCACCTGATGTAGCACCCTTGGACTTCTCCCTGTTCCCAAGGATGAAAAGAGACTTGAGAGGGAAGTGTTTTGCAGATGTGGAAGACGTAAAACGCAGTGTCATGAAAGTGCTAGCAGGTATCAAAGAGGATGAATTTAAAAGGTGCTTCGAACACTGGACTGAACATTTGGACAAGTGTATTAATGATAATGGAGAGTACTTCGATGGAGAGTAAGATTGTATTTGAAAACAATAAAGTATATGCTTTCTAGAAAGAAATTCCGGTTATTTTTGGGTCCCCCCTCGTACATTGGGAACTCTGCCTCTACAAATATGTCAAACCACATAATGTTAAGGTATGTCACCATATCCTGCTTCCAGATTCTGTAAAAATCCCTGGAACTGTTAGTTATTGACACCATGATGCCTTACACAATTCACACATTATATCCCACATCTTGCGCAGACAGTCTTCTTGTGGATAAAACAGACATCTTTCCCAAATTTGGTCTTGGTTTTTTATGAGAGACAAAACCTTGCTGACTACCAACCATCTGTGGTGCTCCACCTCACAGCACAGAACAAAACCTGTCCCATGGCAAACACATTTTCAATTAATTCACACATCACCTCAAATACATCACGACCTGTGGTTCTGTAATCGATAGATCTAACAGCTCCTTGGAAACCTGTAGTTCACAGTTAACTCCAAGCACAAATATTGCAAGCTGTGCAATTCTGTTACACTGGTGGTTTCATCAAGTACTAATGAATAAACAAATGTCTGATCTTTTGTCACAAGGTGGTTTTCAAGATTCACACCTATGTCTCAGATCCAATGAAAAACTGTCTGGTTGAAGAGGTAAACTCCTTTAAATTTCTTAATGTCCCCTGGCATTAAGCACTCAACTATGGTCAAAAAACCATGATTTGAACATGGGCCCAATTGAAAATAGTGCACCACTTGCAGTGATATGTGCAACTTTGTAGCTTACTCATAAAGCTGCATCAGTTGAATGCTGCTCCTCATTACTGGTCTAAAATCATTGCACGAAATGCATGTAATAACTTAAACTGATGCATATAAAGAACATGCATAAGGTTTGTGTTATGACCTTTGTTGTCTGTCTCAGAGTTATCTGTTTGTGTTGTTAGTCCTTCAGTGTGGCAATAAATTGCTTCCTTGCATCACCATCCAGCTCATCAAACAATACAACATGATGCTGAATATTATACTTCTTCACTGTATTAAGCATCTTATGGAACACTAGGCACTGAGGCATCCCGTCTGTTTCAAAAAATAACAATTGTTCATCCCAGAAAAAGGAAAAAAATAGCAACAGGCTATTTCAAGAAGCCATCATTTATCTGCATTCATTATGAAGTGTGAAGCATTAATAAAACATATGATGGCAGGTGTCAAGAACATCTTATTGTGAACGCAACAGAGCAGTGCGCAAATGCAGTGCAATAGGACTGCTTGTGTTTTGCCTAACCAACCTTCACCTAAGAGCACTCATAGGCTCTCTTGCTTGATGGGTCAGCACTGGAACAGCCTGGCCTAGCGGAAGAGGAACTGAAGAACAAGGTCCAATGTCATGGTGAAATGATACAGTTCTACATTGAGAATATTTAGGTTCTTTGCAACTTTGTAAATAAGAATGTGACAGAAGCTGATGAAATCTCACATTTGATGGAAGGAGTTGCAGAAGACATGTACAGCTCATTTGATGTAGGGTGTCACAACAGAAGAATTCATCAGGTGGTGCCAGCATATTGAGGAAATGCAACAGAAACATGTCAGATGAAAAAGGTCTGATCTACTCCCGAATGTGGTCCCCACGGCTGTTGTGGAAGACCACCAAAACTTTGCATCTCTCCTATGCCAGGTTGTAAGAGAAGAGATACAGCATTTCCTGGCAGCCAGAATGGTCAGACCTAAAACAAAAAATATCACCCATGGACATCTATCCCATATGTCAGGCAGTAAGAGAATACAATGTGTGTCTATCATTGGCACCAATTTATAGGACCATTTGAACAAGACATGAAGATTGGACTCGGCCAACTCAAACCTACACCACCATTGTCAAATGACACCTAAGCATCTGACCAACATGATTATAATAAACTCCTCTGCCAAATATAACATCCCACAGAAGAACAGATGTTTGGAGGAAGAGGACAATACCCTGGTCTTTTTTCACAGCAGACGCCCTAGAAACATTGTTCGTTACTGCATGGAAAGGAGATTAGTGTTCAATGACTATAATGCCACAAGGCATTGCAACATTTCCCTTCATACTAAAACTTCATAAAAGTTTCTCAGTCTAGCCACGAATCTGTGGACTGTTGTATGGGCGACGCAGTACAACCAGTCATTTTCCTGCAAAAGGTAAGTTAACCTATTCCTGGATAAACTTAGTGCATTGACACTTACAACTCCTCCCCACCTGTTCTATGCAAGTCTCCCATTGATGTAATCCTTTGAAATAGTTCTTAAAGTTCCGTTGGATTCTATCAGAGATGCAAAGGGGAGCAGGGTACAGGTGGGGATAGTGAAGTGCTGTTTGTGGGAGCATACAGGAGATGAGGTGGAGGAAGAGTAGGGCAACTAGGTGCAATCTGGAGGTTAGACAGAGGACAGGGTGGGGACAGAAAAAAAGAAATGCAAACTGACTGTGGATGCACTTGTGGAGTAGAAGGCTGTGGAATACGAACAGGGGAGAGGATAGGTCAGCAAAGGACAATGACTAATGAAGGCAGAGGCCAGGAGAGTTATGGGAATGTAGGATATATTGCAAGGAGAGTTCCCACTTCGACACTTCAGAAAATCTGGCATTGGTAGGAAGGATCCAGAAGCCACAGGCTGTGAAGCAGACATTAAAATGAAGAATGTTGTGTTGGGCAGCATGCTCAGCAGCTGAATGGTCCAGATGTTTCTTGGCCACAGTTTCTTGGTGGCCGTTCATGTGAACAGAAAGCTTGCTAGTTGTCATGACCAGATAAAATGAAACACAGTGGTTGCACCTTAGCTTGTAGATCACATGGCTGGTTTCAAGGTAGCCCTGCCATTGCTGCGATGGATGACACTTGTGAATGGACCTGAGTGGTGGTCGTCGTGGTTGTGGGAGGGTGTATGGGAGAGATTTCACATCTAGGTCTATTACAGGGATATGACCCATGATGCAAGGTGTTGGGAGCAGGGGTTGTGTAAGGATGGACAAGGATACTGTGAAGGTTTGGTGGGTGGTGGAATACCACTGTGGAAGGGGCGGGGAGAACAACAGGTAGTACATTCCTCATTTCAGGGCGTGATGAGAGGTAGTTGAAACTCTTGCAGACAATGTAATTCAGTTGCTCCAGTCTGAGTGCTACTGAGTCACAAGGGGCATGCTACTCTTTGGCCAGACAGTGGGACTTTGAGATGTTGTGGGTGACTGAAGAGATAACGTATGGGAGGTCTGTTTCTGTCCAAGGTTGTAAGAGTATTTACCTTTTGTGAAGAGTATTTACCTTTTGAGAAGGCCTCACCGAGACCCTTGGTATATTTCGAGAGGGACTGCTTGTCACTACAGATGCGACAGCCACTGTTGCCTGGGCTGTATGGAAGAAACTTTTTGGTATGGAATGGGTGGCAGCTGTTGCAGTGGAGGTATTGTTGGTGGTTGGTGGGTATGATATGGATGGAGCTCCTGATGTAGCCATCTTTGAGGTGGGCATCTACATCAAGGAAGGTGCTTGTTGGGTTGAACAGGAATGGGGGAAAAGGTGTTGAGGTTATAGAGGAATGTAGCTAGAGTGTTCTCACCCTCAATCCAGATCGTAAGTATGTCATCAATAAAGCTGAACCAGGTAATCGATTTGGGATTCTGGGTATTTAGGAAGGATTCCCCTGGATGGCCCATGAATAGGTTGGCATAGGATGGTGCTGTGCAGGTGACCGTTGCCATACCCCAGATTTATTTATAGGTGATGCCTTCAAAGGAGAAATAATTGTGAGTGAGGATGTAGTTGATCGTGATGACCAGGAAGGAGGTTGTAGGTTTGGAATTTGTAGGGTGTAGCAAAAGATAGTGCTTGATAGCAGCTAGGAAATGGGCATTAGGGATGGACACTCACTATGTGGCCCCAGCAACCCGAGACAATGGTCATTTGTATGTGTCAGGTCTGTTTGTGTGAATCTGTGTATGTGTGTTGTCTATTTCAAAAGAAGGCCTTCTGGTAGTCTTTTTGTTGTGCCTGTCTGTGACTCAACATTCCATTATATGGTGTGTAGCCTTAAATAAATTTCAGGATGCCATAATGTGGCATTTATTGACAAACACTATATAACAGTTAACAATCAAACACTTAGTAAAAATTAACTTAAAAATTATGTAAAATTAGGAGCATGGCTTGCACAGAGATCAGGTTCAGACCAGCAGAATAGATTAGTGTGCAACAGAAATCTTAAGTATATGTTTATAACTTAAGAACTAATTGTATATTGTTAACAGATAAATAATTTTCAATTGCTTCTTGGTACAAATAGTTTACTGCATATAGGCACAGTAGCAGAAAAGCTTTAATGACACTCAGCCCCCCCCCCCCCCCCCCTGCCCCCACCGTTTGATGTGCTCAAGGTGTTTTTAATAATTAATATTTTAAAATTAAAATTTCTCCACTTTGCATATAAATCTTGGCTGGTCTGCAGCATTCAGAATCTCTGACTAGGTTTCACTCTTTTGTTTACTCATTGCTCCTCATACCACTGGTGTACTTCATTGCAATACCTACATTTACATGGCATGGCCAGTACCACTGCTTGCTTTCCAGGTGTTGGATGTCTTCTTACTCTTCATTATAGCATCTTACATTATTGCTGAAGGTTGCCACGTATGCTCACTGATTGTGGTGTCCCAATACAGTGTTAAAATTAACAAATAAAAAGTGGTGCAATATAAGAGGAATATCACATATTCGTTTTGGTGCCTTCTTTTTCTGGATTGGGTTTCTTTAAAACAAAATTCCAATTTTGAAAACAAGTAGGGTCATGGTATCAAATTGCATAGGAATAGCCATTACATTTTGTCATTTTTATCTACACAGAAAACTTACTCATTTCCTAACAGTAAATATAAAAAAAGAATTTTAATGAAGCTTTTTGATTGCTTATTTTACGTTAGTAATTACAAAATGGATTTTCATTACAAACTTCCCTAAAAGCAAATTCTCCATTAACTGATTTCTTTAGTCTTACAACAAAGCATGAGGAGGCTGTGTGAGAGGGAGTGGGAAAAGCAGACAGGCAGAGAAGGGGAAAAAGACTGAGGGGGGGCATGGCATGGCAATGAAGGTGTGTGAATTTGGAGGAAGTGTGAGACAGAGGGTATGGAAACTATTGGGTGGAGGGTGGGGCGCAGCAAGCTACTGTTGGTGGAGGCTGGAATAATTTGGTGAGCAGAGAAAGTGTTGTAAGGATAACTCCCATCTGTGCAGTTCAGATAAGCTGGTCACAGAGGGAAGGATCTAGATCACCTGAGTTGTGAAGCAGTCTTTGAAATCAAGCATCTTATGTTCAGATGCATATTGTGTGACAGGATGGTCAAGTTTTCTCTTGACCACAGTGTGGCAGTGGTCATTGATTCCGGTGTACAGTTGGTTGGTAGTCATACCAATTTAGCTGCGCAATGATTGCAGTAGAGCTGGTATATGACATGGCTGCTTTCCCAGGTGGTCCAGCCTCTGATAGGGTTGGATAAGCCTGTGACAGGACTGGAATAGGAAGTGCTGGGTGGGTGGTTTGGGCAGGTCTTGCACCTGGGTCGTCCTCAGGGATATAAGCCCCGTGGCAAGGGGTTTGGGAGTGGCACAGGACTAGGATGTTGTGGAGGTAGGATGAGTGATGGAACACCAGTTTGGGGAGGGGGGAGGGGAGATCTTGGGTGTGATGTCCCTCATTTCATGGCATGATGATAGATATTAAAAGCCCTGATGAGGGATGTATTTAATTTGTTTCAGTCCGTGATGGTATTGAGTGACAAAGGGGCATTCCTTTGTGCCTGGTTCTTGGTTTTGGTGGGAGGATTGGAGGTGCTTGGGCATATGGCATGGGAAATTTGTTTTGTGTACTGGGTCCGGGGGATAGTGCCTGTCTGTGAAAGCCTTTGTGACTTCTTCAGCATATTGGGAAAAGGAGTTGTTGTCATTGCAGATACACTCTCCCTGGGTGGCCAGGCTGTGTGGGAATGATTTTTTGGTGTGGAAAGCTGCAAATGCAGGTACTGGCAGTGCCTACTTAAAGGTGTAGGCCATTCTCAGAACCTCTCAGCTGAATCCATTTCCCTCCTCACCCCTATGATACTTTGCATACCCACCTTCTACAAACTGCCCAAAACCAACAAACCAAACAATCCTGGATGCCCCTTTGCAGCTGCTTATTGAGACCCCCACTGAAAGAATTTCAGCCCTCAATGAACAACACCTCTAACCAATCACCCAATATCTCCTACCTCCCACATCAAAGATACCAACCACTTCCTTCACTGTTGACACCAGTTCCCTATACAACAATGTCCCTCATGCCCATGTTCTCGCTGCTATTGAACACTGTGTCTCCCAATGTCCTTCAGACTCCAAACCAACTGCCTCATTTCTCATACATCTTACTAACTTTATCCTAACTCACAACTATTTCTTCTTTGAAGAGAAGGTGTACAAACAAATCCATGGTGCAGTCATGGGCACCTGCATTGCACGCTCCTATGCCAACCTCTTTATGGCCCATCTAGAGGAAACATTCTTAGCCTCCCACAACCCCAAACTCCTGATCTGGTGCAGATTCATTGATGATATCTGTTGTGTCTATACAAGACAGTCTAGACACAGGGTGAGGTTACCGATAGGCACGCGTACACACACGCCGGCTGGCGTGAGTTCTGGAACAGGATACTTAATGAATGCTAATAAGAAAAGAACGGAGCTTCTCGTATACTTAACTTTATTCTCTTGTGTGGTACATCTCTATGATGAATACAAGTAAGACTATCTCCAGATATGGTTAACTGCGCCTTGCTAGGTCGTAGCTAGGGACTTAGCTGAAGGCTATTCTAACTGTCTCTCGGCAAATGAGAGGAAGGCTTCGTACGTCTAGTCGCTAGCAATGTCGTCCGTACAACTGGGGCGAGTGCTAGTCCGTCTTTCTAGACCTGCCATGTGGTGGCGCTAGGTCTGCAAGTACTGACAGTGGCGACACGCGGGTCCGACATGTACTAATGGACCGCGGCCGATTTAAGCTACCACCTAGCAAGTGTGGTGTCTGGCGGTGACACCACATTCCTCCCCCGCAAATCGGCGAACGGTCGTGTTATAAGGCTTCCGCCCGCCGTGGGGAGGGCCCCATGTTGACGTATGCGATGAGGTGGGGAGCCTAACAACAGGCGAGGCTGTGCCACCCGCACCCGGCCATTCGGTCCGAGGGGAGCTAGGAAACGCCTGGAAACCTACTCCAGGGTGCACGTCAACATGCGGCGTATGCGCCCGTAATGAGACATGAGTGGCCGAAGGATCGACCTCCATTGCGTCGGGGTATCCGACGCGCGATGACGCCATGTGGTCCGGAGCGGGCAAGAGTTCCATGGCGGAGGACAGCTGGTCACGGGAAGCGATCGGCGGCGCGTGACCCAGGGAGGCGGATGGCGGCTGCAGCGAAGCGTCCTCAGCGGGCGGCGGCGGCGGCGGCGGCGCGACGCCATGGGGCAAAATGGAAGGCATCGTCGGTAACACCTGGGGATGAGGCGAGCCAGTAGATGGGTCCCCAGGACGCTGACCGGACGGCTCCGTCGCTGAAAGCAGACGGGGAGCGGCAGAACCCAGGCGACGACAGAGGCGCAGCTGAGTGAGATGCCGACGCACCTCACCAGAGGCCCCCAAAACCAAATACATCGCGCGGCCGAGACAGCGAAGAATGCGCCCTGCGAGCCAACGCCGTGAACCGCGATAGTTGCGATAGAATACAACGTCGCCTGGAGCAAAAGCAGGAGTCTGCCGCTGCACAGGAACCTGATGCGGCGGATGCAGCAAAGACATCAAGGTTCGATGAGGACGACCGTGAAGCAACTCAGCCGGCGAGCGACCATCGCGGGGCTGAGAGCGATAGGAAGACAAAAAGAGCAACAAGGCGTCCTCCCGAGAATGCGACTCTTTCAATTTCAACATCTGTGACTTAAAAGTCCAGACCAAACGTTCAGCGGCACCGTTTGACTGAGGCGAAAACGGCGCGGATGTCAGATGTTGAATACCATTGGCCTTGCAGAATGACTGAAATTCTGCGGACATGAATTGTGGGCCATTGTCGGAAACAATAGTCTGTGGAAGACCTTCAATGCAAAAGATAGCAGACAACGCTTGGATGGTGGCAGAGGACGTCGTGGAAGACATCCGGACAACAAAAGGAAAATTACTGAAGGAATCGACAACAACCAACCATCGAGCATTCCAGAATGGACCAGCAAAATCTACGTGTAAGCGTTGCCAAGGGGAAGTGGCTTTCGGCCATGCAAAGAATTTCCGCGGCGGTGCGGATTGTTGTTCGGCACACGCCATGCAAGAAGAGCACATATTCGTAATCGCAGCATCGATGCCGAACCAAGTACAGTGCTGACGAGCAAGTTGTTTCGTACGCACTATACCCCAATGTCCTTGGTGGAGAAGCTTTAAGACAGAGGACTGTAACGAACGTGGGACCACGACCCTAGACTGATCATTATCAGAACGCAACAACAAAACACCACGTCGTATAAAAAGTCTCTCCTTGTGAGCAAAAAATCGGCGAACCATCGGATCCTCGATCCGCGACTTCGACAAGGGCCATTGCGTAGCAACAAAACGCAAAACGGTAGCAAGGACAGGGTCAGCAGCTGTTGCTGTAGCTACACGACGAAAATCAATCGGAAACGATTCGACCACGTCATCAGTTTCCGCATCAATGAACATGCAAGCAAGTTCGGAAGAATCGAATGCTTTATCCTCAGCAACAGGCAAACGGGACAACGCATCTGCGTTTCCGTGCTTAGCAGTGGACCGATACAAGATATCGTAGCGGTACTGCGAGAGGAAAATAGACCAGCGAATGAATTTCTGCGCTGTACGTGGAGGTACAGGCTTGTTCGGATGAAAAAGCGATGTCAAAGGTTTGTGGTCTGTAATGATGGTAAAGTGACGACCATACAAGAAATCGTGAAACTTCGTAACACCAAACACGAGAGCCAAAGCTTCTTTCTCTATCTGGGAATAATTTCTTTGCGCTGACGAGAGCAATTTGGACGCAAAGGCAATAGGGCGATCATGCGAACCATCTTTGTGCGCAAGCACAGCACCGATCCCGAAATCCGATGCATCTACCATCAACAAAAGGGGTTTCTAGGGATCGAATGGCGTAAGGCAAGTATTTGAAAGCAACGCCGATTTCAATTGGCGAAAGGCGCGTTCGCATTCCGTCGACCAGACGAACGGAACACCTTTACGGCGTAAGCGATGAAGCGGAGCTGAAATGGAAGAGGCATTGCGCAGAAAGCGATGATAATAATTAATTTTTCCCAACACACTCTGTAGCTGCTTCAAAGTTTGTGGTGCAGGCAAGTCCTGTATGGCACTGAGGTGCTCTGGACTCGGATGGATGCCTTGGGCATTTATGACATGTCCCAGATACGGCAAGTCACGAGCAAAAAACACACATTTGTCCTTCCGCAAGCGAAGACCATTCTGTCGCAAGACCTGAAATAGTGTTCTGAGATTTTGTAAATGTTCTGCTTCTGTCTTTCCTGAGATCACTATATCGTCCAGATAGTTAGCTGCAGTAGGGACCGACGCACAAATAGTTTGTAAATATCGCTGAAACAATGCAGGGGCGGATGCACACCCGAATGGCAGTCTTTTGAATCTGTATAGTCCAAGATGCGTGTTAACCACCAATACGCGCTGGGATTCTTCGTCCACCGGTATTTGCAAGTACGCATCAGCTAGGTCCAACTTTGAAAAATATTTTCCCGGGCACAGTTTGTCAAAAAGATCTTCCGGGCGGGGCAAAGGAAAAGTAGCAGTCACTAGTTGTGGATTCACTGTTGCTTTGAAGTCCACGCAAAGTCTCAATTTGCCGGAAGGTTTTTGCAAAATCACTAAGGGTGAGGCCCAGAGAGAAGCCTGCACACGTTCAATGACACCTTGCGATTCTAAATCTTTTAATGTTCTTGCGACCTCATCACGCAATGCGTGGGGAACATTGCGCGCTCTGAAAAATTTCGGTTGCGCGTTGACTTTAAGTTCCAAATGTGCTTCATAGTTCTTAGCGCAACCAAGGCCCGGTGCAAAAATGTCTGCAAATTCCTCACATAGACTAGAAACACTGGCTGAAGGCACAGTCTGGTTCACTGATAGGACCTGATTCACTATAGACAAGTTAAACAATTGAAATAAATCTAAACCAAACAAGTTCACTGCAGCAGAAGAACGTAGAACGTAAAACGACACAAGTTTTGTTTGTCCCTTGTATGTTGCAAGAAGGCTGCACTGTCCTAACACAGGAATATGCTGTCCTGAATAACTAGTGAGCTGAACTTTTGCGGCACGCAACGGCGGTGCGCCCAGTTGTTTGTACGTAGCGTGATTGAGCAATGAAACTGCAGCTCCGGTATCGAGCTGGAATGGTATCACTTGTCCGGCAAAGTCCAAATCTACAAAAAGTTTATTGTCCTGCTGACGACAAGAGCGACTGTTTTGTGCAACGTGAACAGACACTGGTACAGAATCACTTGCGACGTGACGGGATTGCCGTCGACGTCGACGCACACTTTTTGTGGGACGAACACAGTCACTGTTAGAAAGAGTAACACTGGGCGGAGTGGCATTAACTACGTGAATGTCCATGGGCGAAGGTTCCCGAGCCTGAGCGTCCGTGGTTCGATTCCGGCGCGAAGCAAAGGGCCTGGAATGGGTGGCAGTGTCTGATCTGAGCTTTTTCTGGCAAACACTTTGAACATGTCCTTTCTTGTGACAGTAAAAGCAAATAGCTTGGCGTGACGGGCAATTTTCACGCGAATGTCTAGTAGCACACCGCGGGCATGATTTCACTGCATTTGCGGGCTGGCGAGGCACACCTGGTTTAGAGCGCGGCGTCAGCTGCGTCGAAGTGCGCGAGGGCCGGTTACCGGGCCGCGCAGCGCGTCCAGCGGGCCGGTTAATGTTACACACTGCTGGCGAAGCTTCAAAAGATTCCTGAGCACAGTCAAGTGTGTCTTGCCTATCCAATATGTCTATCACTTGTTGAAGGGAGGGATTAACTAGTTTCAAAATCTGTTCCCTTATGCGAACATCAGAAACGTTCTGTGCTATTGCATCACGCACCATTGTATCTGAATAAGGAAGGCCACAGTCACACTGAAATTCACAATCCCTAGTAAGGCCTTGCAAAGTTGCAACCCACTCCCTATTAGTTTGACCGGCCGTACGTTTCGTACGAAAGAACGTATACCGTTTTGCAACCACATTAACTGTTTCTTTGAAATAGGCATCTAAAGCCGACACAATATCTTCGTAGGACAGAGTAGCTACGTCGCGTCGGGGAAACAATTTCACTATCACACGGTACGTTTGCACGCCGACACAAGACAATAAGTGAGGCTGCCGCTCGTTACCTTGAATTCTGTAGGCGGCGAGATGGAATCCAAATTGGCGTGACCACTCCGGCCATGTTTCCTGCGCCGCGTCAAAGTTGCGAAACGGCGGTGCAACTGCATGTTGTGGCTGCGGGAGCGGCGAAGCGGCGGCGGCCGCATCGTTTTGCAGCGCACGTTGACCCTGGACGAGCTGTCCCAGGGCATCCAATAACGCCTGCGTCTGCTGATTCTGCAAGCGATAAAATTCGGACAGTACATCTGGAGATTGTGGCGAAGCCATGACAAGTAAATGTAAGCAATTAGAAAGAACAAAACCCTTTTTTTTTAACTCGTCGCCATATTTTGTTGTGTCTATACAAGACAGTCTAGACACAGGGTGAGGTTACCGATAGGCACGCGTACACACACGCCGGCTGGCGTGAGTTCTGGAACAGGATACTTAATGAATGCTAATAAGAAAAGAACGGAGCTTCTCATATACTTAACTTTATTCTCTTGTGTGGTACATCTCTATGATGAATACAAGTAAGACTATCTCCAGATATGGTTAACTGCGCCTTGCTAGGTCGTAGCTATGGACTTAGCTGAAGGCTATTCTAACTGTCTCTCGGCAAATGAGAGGAAGGCTTCGTACGTCTAGTCGCTAGCAATGTCGTCCGTACAACTGGGGCGAGTGCTAGTCCGTCTTTCTAGACCTGCCATGTGGTGGCGCTAGGTCTGCAAGTACTGACAGTGGCGACACGCGGGTCCGACATGTACTAATGGACCGCGGCCGATTTAAGCTACCACCTAGCAAGTGTGGTGTCTGGCGGTGACACCACAATATCTTCTTGTCCTGGACACATTATCCTCATTCCTTCACAACCTTAATACCTTCTCTCCCATCTGCTTCACCTGGTCCTTCTCAAGCCACCTCCTGAATGTTGACCTCCTCTTCCCTGTTGGCTCTGTCCACACCTTTGTCCACATTAAAGCCACCTGCGTTTCGACAGCTGATAACACTTCCACACCAAAAAATCCCTCCCATACAGTCAGCCCACCTGGGGACAGTGTATCTGCAACAATAATAACTCCCTTGCTCGGTATGTTGAAGGTCTCACAAAGGCCTCCACAGACAAGCGTTGTCCCCCCAGACATAGTCTGCAAACAAATTTCTCATGCCATATCCCCAAGTACCCTCAATCCTCCCACCACACCAAGAACCAGGTACAAAGGAGCAGCCCATTCATTACCCAGTATAATGCTGGACTGGAAAACAGAACCATACCTTCAGCAGTGCTCTGATTATCTATCATCATGCCCTGAAATGAGGGATGTCATATTCAAGGTCTTTCCCACTCCTTCCTGAATTGGTGTTCTGTTGCCTATGCAACCTCCATAATATGTGAGGCCATCCCTATGCCACTCTCAATCTTTTGCCACAGGGATCATAGAAGACCCAGGTGCAAGACTTGCCCAATCCACCCATACACAGCACTTCCTATTCCAGTAGTCACAGGCTTATACTACCCCATCAGAAGCAGTCATTGCATAGCTTTTTATGTTAATATGACAACCAACCAACTGTCCACCAGGATGAATGGCCTCTGTCAAACAGTGGCCAAGAGCAAACTGGATCACCATGTGGCACACCATGTAGCTGAACATAAGGTACTTGAGTTCAAAGGGTGCTTCACAACTCAGACCATCTGGATTCTCTCCTCCACCACCAGATTTTCTGAACTGCGCAGACAGGAGTTATCCTTACAACACTTTCTCTGCCCACAAAATTATGCTACCCTCAATCTACTGTTCACACAACCTCCACTCAACAGTTTCCGCCCTGTATGCTCCACACTTCCTCCCAGTTGATGTCCCCTCATCCTCATTATGCACTGCCATCTATCATGCAACCACCAGTCATTTCCCCTTCTCTGCCCTCTCCTTTTCTGCTCCCCTTTTCTCCCCTCTCCACCATCCACCATAGCCTACCGATGCTACACATGGCAGCCTTGTCTTGTCTAGTCTCTTTACACTCCCTGCACCTCAGCCAGACAGCACTCTTTTCTAACCCTTCCCTCCTCCCCCCTCCGCCCTCCCCCCTGTAGCCTGCTACACCTCTCCCTTCCCCATCCCTCTCTGAATTGCTCCTTTCTTTTAACATAACAGCTGCAGTCTGGCACAATGGCCATAGGTAGTGGCCATATTTACATGATGTGTGTGTGTTTTATTGTGCCTGTCTGCCTCTCAACCTCTCATCTTTACTGTGATCAGCAAGCTGTCCTTTTATAATATTCTTCATATTCCAGTCTGGACTTCCCATTGTTAGAAGTAAATAAAATTAATGTTAACTTTCTTTACCTTCAGATTAATACAAGATTCAGATTAATTCTGCTTGCTCGCATAATGCTTATATTCTTTGATATTTTTCAGTTAGTAAACAACAGTTATGAGGTTAACATAAACAAACAATGAAACTGAGTACCAAAATGAGCTGGTTTTTCCATGCAGAACAAAACCAAATTATTATTTATAGTAACCTTCTTTTGAAATTGTACATTACAAAAAATTTCAATTATTCTCACCACATAAAGTTTTACAAATAATATTATACAAATCCCAGTTTCTATACTACTCTGTACAGACTAAAACAAAAAACACTTACATAAAACTTCCTGGCAGATTAAAACTGTGTGCTGGACTGAGACTCGAACTCAGGACCTTTGCCTTTCGCAGGCAAGTGCTCTACCAACTGATCTACCAAAGCACGACTCACGCCCCGTCCTCACAGCTTTACTTCAGCCAGTACCTCATCTCCTACCTTCCAAACTTCACAGAAGCTCTTCTGCAAACCTTGCAGAACTAACCCTCCTGAAGAAAGGATATTGCGGAGACATGGCTTAGCCACAGCCTAGGGGATGTTTCCAGAATGAGATTTTCACTCTGCAGCGGAGTGTGCACTGATATGAAACTTCCTGACAGATTAAAACTGTGTGCCGGATCGAGACTCAAACTCGGGACCTTTGGTAGAGCACTTGCCCGTGAAAGGCAAAGGTCTCGAGTTCAAGTCTCGGTCCGGCACGCAGTTTTAATCTGCCAGGAAGTTTCATATCAGCGCACACTCCGCTGCAGAGTGAAAATCTCATTCTGATCACTTAAATATTCTGTGGCTTGGGTACCATATGATAGTATGCCATATGGGGACTCTTTAGTATCCTATTGTTACACGAACCCAAAATATGATTTATGATGCCTATAAACTGTGACTCACCATCATTAATGATGCACATATTCAGTATATATTGGATATTTATGTTCTTTCCACATAACTACAGCTGATTGCCATCCACTGTAACTCCTTTACTAAGCTCTAATGACTCTACTATCCTCTACTATTGTGAATTTTTCTTTTCAATCACTTTGCACTCATTCGTTGAATATAGTGATCATTGGTACTGCAGTGCTGTCTGACCCAGTGTTGGCTGTCATTATCTTGCAGCTCTCAACCATGTCATTTCCCTTTGGTCACCTGGTCATAATGGTGTCAGTTTTTACCATTACTCCAGGAATTACTGATTATATGAGGGCAGATGAGAAAGTAATGCACAATAATTTTATTACCAAAAGGTTTAATAGGTAATGAAACAACAAAAATTGCAAATGGACTTACATCTTTTATCTGATTTTCTACAATCACCAACGTTTCCAGTATGTTTCTCCCATCAGGGTACCAGTTGCAATAAGCCATGTGTATAGAAGTCCTTTTGGCTGAAGTACAGCTGTCTTCTGACTGCTAATTTCACTTCTACATCTGTCACAAACCATTGGCCACCCAGGAATTTCTTTATGGGGTGAAACAGATGGAAGTCCAATGGTGCAAGATCTGGACTGTATGGGGGATGCTGGAGTTCCTACCACACAAATTTGGTGATTTTCTCACAAACAGATGCAGGAACGTGGGGGCGAGCATTACCATGAAGTTCAACATTGTCAGCATTAATGTTGTGGCATTTGTCACAAAGAGCACAATGCAACTTAACCTAAGTTAATGCTGCAGCATTTGCAGTGGTCCTGTGTTCAGCAAAGTCCACCAATAAAACACTATGCATATCCTAGAATACTACCACAGGTGCTTTCCTAACAGATTAAGTCACTTTGGGTTTTTTTTTGTGATCTTCTGTGGTGTAATACATTAAGCAATCCAAACCTGTCATCATTCACTGGTGCGTGTGCTTGTCTGTCAGGTTCTTAGCACAAACTTTACGAAATTTCACCTTGTTCATGAACAATGTAGTACACCGCATGATAAGAAATGTTGAACTGCTGGGATAAGGTTCACAGCTGAACAAGCTGATTTTTCACGATTGCTGCCTCAATGGCTCTGACTTACTGTGAGGTTGCAGCTGTTACCAGCTGCCTGGAACATGGCAAATCACTAAGGTTCACATGGCCCACTTGGAAGAATGCACACCACCTGGTGACATTGCTATGGTCCATTCAATCACCCCCATACACATCATGCATGTAGCCATGAATTTGACTTGGTATATGCCCTTTGGTCCACAAATATTGAACTGCACTTCACTGCTCTTCAGAAGTTGATGACAGTACCATGCGCACAGTGTTTGTTTCGTAGTTCAGACTTCTCTCGCTACAGCTACACATGAAAATAAATTACCTCTGTAGTGGAAACTTCAAACTATATTGTCTTGAAATTTCAACATTCCAGCTGCAATACTATGGGAGAAAAAAATTATTATGTTACTTTCTGGTCTTCTCTTGTATTAGAATTACATGCAACAAAAGATGTATTTTAGATGAAAATACAAAATATCCTTATATTTTCCATAATGTTCTTAATTATAATTTAACTCTTTTTGCCCAGGTGGCATATAAATATTATTAAAATCCCTAAGTAATTAGTTATGGAATTTACATTCATTATAGTAATATTGTATAGTTAAGTTCTCTTATAAGCAGATTAATCTATCCACAATAAACTTTATGTTTATATCCTTTGTTTATTGTGATGTGTCCATCCTAATATCATTATGACATCACTGCCTGCTCCAGTACTGACAGCCTGTCAGCACATTCCACAAAGGTCATTAGCAGCAAGACCCATCTCTGTCCACCACTCTTTAAATGTACAGCCAGGCAATAATCCATACTTTTCATTCATCATAATGTGCCCATTGTGTACTGGCAGTCTCTTCTATGTTGATAAACATTAAGCAGAACACACATTATTTACAATAACTACCATTAACATTGTTGTCTCCCAATAATCATATTTCAATCAGTATACATCCATTTCTACTTAATATTATGTCCCTTAATATCTTTTTTGGTGTGTGTGTACAGTTTTCTTCTTGTGGTTGTCCACAGTCTCAATACGTTTTAAGAAAGAAAACATGGTCCAAACAGGCTGTATTATATTTATTATCCATGCTATTAACTAATTTCAACTGTCAGTCATTTTCAAGCATCTGAAATACATCCACAAAATGGTGACATTGGTCGATACATTGTCTGTCTACATGAAGCATCTCATGTACATATTACAAGCCTCAAGCTTCACATCACATTTGATTAAATAGCCAGTAAATATACAAAGGCACATATCGCTTTCACGTGCTTGTGTAGCACAACATGATCGAATAGAGCACTACGTTACATCCAGTAGTAACATATATATAAAAACAAAGATGCTGTAAATTACCAAACGAAAGCGTTGGTATGTTGATAGAGACAATAAAAAACACACAAACAAACAAACAAATTTCAAGCTTTCGCAACACAAGGTTGCTTCATCAGGAAAGGGGGAAGGAGAGGAAAAGAGGAAAGGATGTGGGTTTTAAGGGAGAGGGTAAGGAGTCACCCCAATCCCGGGAGTAGAAAGACTTACCTTACGGGGAAAAAAGGACAGGTACACACACACACACACACACACACACACACACACACACACACCCGCTCATATACAAACACAGGCAGACATATGTAAATGCAAAGAGGTTGGGCAGAGATGTCAGTCGAGGCGGAAGTACAGAGGCAGAGATGATGTTGAATGACAGGTGAGGTATGAGCGGCGGCAACCTGAAGTTAGCGGAAGTTGAGGCCTGGTGGGTAATGGGAAGAGAGAATATATTGAAGGGCAAGTTCCCATCTCCACAGTTCTGATAGGTTCGTGTCAGTGGGAAGTATCCAGATAACCCAGATGGTATAACACTGTGCCAAGATGTGCTGGCCGTGCACCATGGCATGTTTAGCCACAGGGTGATCCTCATTACCAACAAACACTGTCTGCCTGTGTCCGTTCATGCGAATGGACAGTTTGTTGCTGGTCATTCCCACATAGAAGGCTTCACAGTGTAGGCATGTCAGTTGGTAAATCACGTGGGTGCTTTCACACGTGGTTCTGCCTTTGATCGTGTACACCTTCCGGGTTACAGGACTGGAGTAGGTGGTGGTGGGAGGGTGCATGGGACAGGTCTTACACCAGGGGTGGTTACAAGGGTAGGAGCCAGAGGGTAGGGAAGGTGGTTTGGGGATTTCATAGGGATGAACCAAGAGGTTACAAAGGTTAGGCGGACGGCAGAAAGACACTCTTGGTGGAGTGGGGAGGATTTCATTAAGGATGGATCTCAGTTCAGGGCAGGATTTGAGGAATACCAACAATTAAAGGAAACAGCCATGGGTACCAGGATGGCCCCCTCGTATGCCAACCTATTTATGGGTCGCTTAGAGGAGGCCTTCTTGATTACCCAAAGTTTGGTACAGATTTATTGATGACATCTTCATGATCTGGACTCACAGTGAAGAAGAACTCCAGAATTTCCTCTCCAGCCTCAGCTCCTTTGGTGCCATCAGATTCACCTGGTCCTACTCCAGATCCTATGCCACTTTCCTCGACGTTGACCTCCATATGTCCAATGGCCAGCTTCACACATCCATCCACATCAAACCCGCTAACAAGCAACAATACCTCCATTTTGACAGCTGCCACCCATTCCACATCAAACAGTCGCTTCCCTAAAGCTTAGGTCTTCATGGCAAATGAATCTGCTCCAGTTCTGAATCTTTGAACAATGACACCAATAACCTGAAAACAGCTTTCACATCCCGCAACTAACCTCTCGACCTGGTACAGAAGCAAATAGCTAGAGCCACTTTCTCATCCCCTCAAATCCAGAACCTCCCACAGAAGAACCCCAAAAGTGCCCCACTTGTGACAGAATACTTACCAGGACTGGATCAGACTCTGAATGTGGCTCTCCAGCAGGGATACGATTTCCTCAAATCCTGCCCTGAACTGAGATCCATCCTTAATGAAATCCTCCCCACTCCACCAAGAGTGTCTTTCTGCCGTCCGCCTAACCTTTGTAACCTCTTGGTTCATCCCTATGAAATCCCCAAACCACCTTCCCTACCCTCTGGCTCCTACCCTTGTAACCACCCCCGGTGTAAGACCTGTCCCATGCACCCTCCCACCACCACCTACTCCAGTCCTGTAACCCGGAAGGTGTACACGATCAAAGGCAGAACCACGTGTGAAAGCACCCACGTGATTTACCAACTGACATGCCTACACTGTGAAGCCTTCTATGTGGGAATGACCAGCAACAAACTGTCCATTCGCATGAACGGACACAGGCAGACAGTGTTTGTTGGTAAAGAGGATCACCCTGTGGCTAAACATGCCATGGTGCACGGCCAGCACATCTTGGCCCAGTGTTATACCATCTGGGTTATCTGACACGAACCTATCAGAACTGTGGAGATGGGAACTTGCCCTTCAAAATATTCTCTCTTCCCATTACCCACCAGGCCTCAACTTCCGCTAACTTCAGGTTGCCGCCGCTCGTACCTCACCTGTCATTCAACATCATCTCTGCCTCTGTACTTCCACCTTGACTGACATCTCTGCCCAACCTATTTGCATTTACATATGTCTGCCTGTGTGTGTGTGTGTGGGGGGGGGGGGGGGGGGGGGGGGGGGGGTTGTGCACACGCGCGCGCGCCTGAAGTGTATACCTGCCTTTTTTCCCCCCTAAGGTAAGTCTTTCTGCTCCCGGGATTGGAATGACTCCTTACCCTCTCCCTTAAAACCCACATCCTTTCCTCTTTCCCTTTCCTTCCCCCTCTCCAGATGAAGCAACCTTGTGTTGCGAAAGCTTGAAATTTGTGTGTGCATTTGTGTGTGTTTTTATTGTCTCTATCAACATACCAACGCTTTCGTTTGGTAAGTTACAGCATCTTTGTTTTTATTTTTTTTTCCCACGTGGGATGTTTCCCTCTATTATATCCATTAGTAACATATGTCCAGAACGCTGCCATATGTAACACAGGGACATGTTTTTGTATTCATATTTCTAACAAATGTAATGTAGATGTTTCATGTACACAGACAATGCACAAACCAATGTCACCATTTTTGTTGATGTCTTTCAGGTGCTTTACTGTTAGCCAACAGTACAAATTAGCTAATATTGTGAATTGTGTTTTATTCATCTTGTGGCGCCGATGAAATCAACACCAACATTGATGCGTCCATCTTTGAACTAAGCTAAGGTTATCTTTGCTCTCTTCCGCCATGTCCAGTTCTTTGTGAGCCTAGCTTGTGTTTGGGTGAATAAATGAACTACTGCTAAATGGGGGTTGTTTGGTGTAACTAACTCGTACATCCCCCTCGCTGGTGACCCCGAGTTGTAACGTCTTCCGTTTTCGATGTTTTATTGTGTCCGTGTCCTCTACATCGGTTATTTTCGCGTGTATTACATCGACACAGCATTTGAACAATGACATCGGCCCAATGCCTAATGCCAGATTTTGTGATCGACATGCATTGTGTTCCGGGTGATGTACACCTGCCAGGACTGCAACACGATGCCTCTCACTCGACGATTACGCCGATTTCGCCAGACATTTTCAAGCCTGCAACAATAAGTGAGGTTAGGAGTGTGCATGACTCCGGCTATCAAATGCCTTTGTTCCCACCACATGTGCCCTCCCTCATCGACTGTGCAGTTACCTCTTACGGATCTCCATGCAGTGCGGGACCAATGCCGATTTCTGTAAATGCTTCGTTGGACAACCTACCACCGCCAGGACAATGATTTGCCATGCCACAATCCGTGCAGTACCACACAGATACCTGCCACATGGCCTGAACTGCTATGTTCACAGGTCAACCTACTCAGCATCCGACCACGCCTGCACCTGCCTCGGTTCAGCATCAGCACTTGCCTTCCTACATTGATACCTTGGTCTGCAACAGGAACAATAACTTGTTATCTGTGCCTGACCTCCACCTCCGTCCCGCTGCTACACCTCAGTGTTTTGTGCCACGACATTCACCTTATCTGCACACCATTTTGAGTGGAGTGACTATGAACAGTGAACATTCACACATTCCGTCCCATGTTAGACATCATTTCCCAAACTGTGCTTCTGGACAGCCTGCATGTCCGCAGCTTTCCTGCAACACAGGTGGCCCCGGCTCTGATCATATGTCGAGCTTTCCATGGACTAACACGTGTTCTCAAACTTTGAACTTTTTCTCACCTGTCGCCCTCGCGCCGGCTCCAGTCGAGTTTCCGCTACCATTCTCGGCACATCTCAGTGCCTCATCCGCGTTGGTCTTCCACGATGCGTCAATCCAAACACACCCACAACATGTTTAGCTTCTGCAACCGCAATCAACACATTACGATGTCTCACCCGCGTTGGCCTTCCGCATCGCAATGGATCGCGCTGAACCACAACATGTCACCTTCACACTGCCACCCGAACAGCCATCATTGCCACATCCCCTGAAGGCACACTCTCCTGGAATACTACAGCAACAACAGCTCGTTTCAGGCAGTGCCCCGACGAACTCAACTCAATCTGTTCTTCCGAACATTCTACAACACTTACCGACGCTGCCGCCGTTTAATCCTCACGGAGCTACAACCTGGTTCAAAATTGCAAACTCGACAGATCAACCAGGTTTCTGTGCCTCATCACCCACCTGCATGACCAGGACGACTCGATTGCTGACCTGGTTGACGCCCCGGACTCATCTAATCGGTACACTCTAGCCAAACAGACAGTTCTACATCGGCTTGCACACTCAACTGAGGCAGCAATATGGCAAGTGCTCCATGTCGAACAACTAGGCAACAACAAACCTTTGTAGCTCTGGAGACGGCTACTTGCCCTGGTCAGCGCCGATCTACTCTCTGACACAGCTCTCCTCCCCATCTGGTCAGATAAACTATCGCCTCACATCTGCTTTGCTCTGGCTCAGAGGTCTCCCGAGCCTGTCGAGCAAAGAATGACAATTTGTGACAAGCTACATGATGCATCACTGCTCTATTTCGCCAGCCACTGCCTACCTGACAAGTCTCAGGTTCAGGCTCATCATCCTGCAGCGGCCAGACGTGGCTAGGGCTGCACTGTGCTGACCATTCCGCTCGCTCCGGGAAGCAGTAAACAAGCTACTGGGACGCCACCAGCTCCACCCACGGTCACACACCCTCCTGCAACCGAGCCTGCTGCGGCCACCGAACCTCGACCACCGCCACTGGCAACAAACGTTCTGCAGAAAATGCAACCACACTACCCGTACTATTACTTCCACACACGGTTTGGTGAGGTGGCACCAAAATTGCACACCACCCTGCTACTTCCCAAACGCCAATCGCAGGTAGGTCTGGGTGCCACCTCCTGCGCACAACATGACAGGCTCCCCAGTGCTCCATTCTGTCTGGGAACAATCGGATAATTGCGGACAACTTTACATTAAAGACATTTCGTCGGGATGCCTTATCCTAGTGTACGCTGCTGCCTACGTCCATAGCATCGTCGAACATCCGCCCTCATCATACTTCACGGCAGGCCGTGAATTCAACTAAACTACAATGCTCAGGTTCAACTTCCCACGTTCTCTCACTCTCCGCAAACTGCAAAATCGAGTGGACTTTTTTAGTGTGTGAAATTGACGAACCTATACTAGGCATTGACTTCTTGCGACACCACAAACTTTCACCGGACCTAGTGCGAAACACCATGTTTCATCATCCGTCCAAGACCCACTTCGAACAAACCCCCCCCCCCCCCCCCCCCACATCGGTCCGGGCTCATCTCATCCGTACATGCTTGTCTCTGTCGACGACGTTGCAAGAAACACTGCACAAGTGCCTTGTCAAGCTTGAAAACGTTGCTCGCCACTCGCCTACACAAGGAAAACTTTGAGCTCTCCCTCTGGCTCCACGAAACTCAGCTCCAGCTCTCCGATACAGCAAAGGAATTATAGGCACTACAGCAAGGACAAAGCAAGGTCAGTAAGTATGCCAAATCTGTTTGCAGTCCCAGCAATCAAGCATCTGTGTGTTTACCTCCCGCTACCCCTCACAACTGTGCTATCAGGACTGTCATAACATGTACTGACAGCTCCGCAGGGCCACACCCTCCTAACATGGCAGCGTTTGACACTCAGCCGGACACAAGTGTGCATGCGCGACGAGCGTCACGTGTTCCCGAACTAACGGCTCCTACCCCACCCCTCGCAGACAGCACCTGCAACCACCATTGACAACACAAACAGTGCACTTGCACCAAGCATTTTGCCTGCGACCGTGCTGCCGCAGACCGTGCCCTCGGATAATGGACTCACTAACGGCTCACGAGCAATACCGAGCTCACCCGACCATGGTACCACTGCTTCGGGCCGGCGGCCACCTTGTCGCATTGACTCCTGGGACACTTTATTGCCTCGGCTCCCGTCACATCTGCCGAGTGGCTCCGAACACCATGACCACGCCTCGTCTGCCCCGCCCACCACACATTGTAAACAAACTGCCTCCCGCATTGCCGGCAACATTTCTCTCTTCACCAACGGCACGGTTCACAAGCTTCGTCTCATACCCGGTCCCCCGATCTCCAGTAAACCACGTCGACTTTGTCGCGAGCAGCTCTCCGACCTTGTCCCGAGCAGCTCTCTGACCTTAAAAGTCAGCTTTCTGAACTACTAAGCTCCGGTGTCATTGAACCCTCTGCCAGTAGCTCGTCTACACCCATACATATGACACCCAAGAAAGACGGATCCTGGCGCATGTGCGTCGACTACCGTTGACTAAATGCACGAACAATTATGGACACCTACCCCATACCCAACATTGCCGACTTTTACAGTTCCCTCGCAGATGCCACCACGTTCTCTGTCATTGATTGCAAATGGACCTACCACCAGATCCCCATGGGACCTGAAGCCATCGAGAAGACAGCAATCACCACCCCGATCGGGTTATTTCAGTTTCAATTCATGTCCTTCGGTCTGAAAAACGCGACCCAGACCTGGCAACGCTTCATCAATGAAGTGCCATTCGACCTAAAATTCTGCTTTACATATCTTGATGACATTCTTGTGTTCAGCTCCTCCATCTAGGACAACATTCGACATCTGCAAACTGTTATGAACAGTCTTGCATCAGCTGGCATCGAGACCAACCAGGACAAATTGCAGCTACATCAACCCGCTGTCACTTTTCTTGGTTTTTGGGTCTCTGCCAACGGCATTTCACCATCTCCTGAGAAAGTACAAACAATACTAAATCTACCCAGACCTCCATCATTCAAAGAGATCCGGCACTTTCTGGGGACGGTTAATTATTATTGCCGACATCTACCTCAGGCTGTGGAGATTCAGGATCCACTGACAGATGCCTTGGCAGGCACCAACACTTCTGGATCTCGGCCTGTTCCATGGACCCCTGCTATGACTGACTCTTTCACTGCCCTCAAAAATCTTCTTGCCGAGGCCTGCACCATTGCGCATCCTCATTCCAATGTGCAGCTTTTCATCACCAGATATGCAAGCAATACTGCCATGGGCGCTGTCCTTAGCCAGACAATCGACGGCCAGACTTCGCCTCTGCAGTTCTTCTTGCGCAAGCTCACCAATGCACAACGGAAATATTCTGTGTTTGACAGGGAGTTGCCCGCAGCCTACAAAGCGATCAAGCATTTTAAGACTGATGTTGAGGGATGCCCTTTCTATGTTTTAACAGACTACAAACCCCTTGCTGCGGCCATTACAAACCCACCAGCTGACCTGCCTCCTCGCCACTTCAGATAGCTGGACTTCATATCTCAGTTCACCACCGATGTCAGACACGTAAAGGGTGCTGACAATATAGTTGCTGATTTCCTTTCACGAGTCAGTGCTGTCCATTCGCTGTTATACCTCTCTGAACTGCCTAACCTCCAACCCGCCGACAAGGAAACACAAAACCTGATTTCAGACTCTACCTCTTCTCTACGCTTCATCCGCACCACCGTCTCTGGCATTTCTGGTGAGATCTGGTGCGATGACAGTACGGGCAAGTTATGCCCCCTCATCCCAACCACGCTCCATCAAGCTGTCTTCAATGCACTGCATAATTTAGCCCACCCCAATGTTTCGGCATCCGCCCACTTCGTAGCACATCGCTTTGTGTGGAGAAATGTCAACAAGGACTGCCAGCAATGGGCATGCTCCTGCGTTGCGTGCCGATGCTGCAAAGTACACAAGCACACTTCAACCCCCTCTTGGCGCCTTTTTGATCCCTCCTGGGCGTTTGCAGCATATTCATATTGACATTGTCGGCCCTCTCTCCCCCTGTAACGGCTTTTGTTATGTTCTCTCATCTATCGACCGAACAACTCACTAGGTTGAGGCTGTCCTCCTCCCCAATATTACGGCAGAAACTGTTGCTCGAGCTTTCGTCGAGTCATGGGTATCGCATTTCGGATGTCCACCTATCATCACGACTGACCAGGGCAGACAATTTGAGTCGGCCCTGTTCAATGAGATTTGTCACATTTGCGGCATCCACACCACAGCATATCACCTGCAAAGTAATGGGCTAGTTGAGCACTGGCACCGCACTTTCAAGATGACTCTTCGATGCCATGACTCTCTATGGACGGAGGCCCTTCCCCTTGTGCTACTCGGCATTTGTGCGATCTATAAGGAAGATCTCAAAGGCAGAATAGCCAAGTTCATATACAGCCAGAACATTGTTCTCCCGTCATCTGCCTCCCCCTGTCGAGGTTTCTGACGCCCCCTATCTTGAAAGTGCCCTCGCTCGAGGTGTTTGTGCCTGTCCCCCTGGACATAATCCATGACATCTCAATAATACTGCATGATTATATACTGTTCGTCATGTGTTTATCTTCATCCAGTGCTCATGACACAACCTCCACCATTCCCTGCCACCTGATGAAATGTATTTCCCTCCCACCTGACATCGACCTGAACACGCTTTGTGTGTTCGCCACTCCCACCGGAGACATCATTGTCATCACTCCGTTCCACCTGCAAACCACCGGCCCACCTGTTGCCGCACGACCAGCACGCCCAGTATGACCCGTGGTTCGCTTCAATGACTTCCAGGTTCGGTGGTCGAACCTTCCTTCACGACATCTACCCACACAGCTCCCCGACGACGCTGTCGAGCTGACCGTGGTCCAGCTCCCAGCTCCCGCGGACCCCTTCTGCCGACACCATAGTCCCCCCCCCCCCCCCCCGGCCTCTCAAGAGTACTCCGTAGTGTGGAGGGGGAGGGGGGGGGGGTCTGTCGCGCCAATGAAATCGACACCAACATCGATGCATCGAGCTTTGAACTTAGCTAAGATTATCTTTGCTCTCTTCCGCCATGTCCAGTTCTTCGTGAGCCTAGCCTGTGTTTGGGTGAATAAATGAACTACTGCTAAATGGGGGTTGTTTGGTGTAACTAACCTGAACATCCCCCTCAATCTCATGACGTACATTTGCAGTCCATTTGCATACAGGAGACATGTCAAAAATTTATAATACAGTTAAAATGATATTTACATTAATAAATAATAGCACTACAATAAATAATAACACTATAAGGATATTTCTTGGAATGTGTAACACATTGTATCCAGCTCAAATTTCCAGTTTGTCCTTAATGAATTCATTCACTGAGTAAAAACACTTCAGTGTCAGTACCTCATATAGCTTTCTTTTAAGTGAACCTAAATTCATCTGCTTCAACTTGTTCCCTTTTAATTTATTACAAATTTTTGTTCCCATGTATTGAGGTCCCTGGGCATACAGTCTGAGGCGGTGGGTTGGGAGCATAAAGTTTTCTTTGTTTCTGTTATCATGTGAATGGACGAAGTGGTTTCACTCAAATAATTCATGTCTGGTGTACAAAAATATAATAATCTCATATGTATAAGGATGGCAGAGTTAATATTTTAAGTTTTCTAAATAATGGTCAACATAGTTCTTTGCAATTTGCAATGCACATATTTCGAATGATTTTTTTCTGTGTTTTTAGTATCCACACTATGTTTCTCAATTTACCCCAAAAAACAGTACCATAACTAATAATGCATTCAAAGTAGCTTGTATATGCAACTTTTCGTCTGTCCATGTGAGTTGCAGTTGATAATATTTGCACTGCAAATGCAAAGCTGCTCAGTTTGTTTTCCAGGTATTCAATGTGTGACTGGCAGCTCAAATTTTTATCTACATTTTAACCTAAGAATTTTACTGAGTCAACTTCATCTATAGCTTGGTTGCTGTGTATAATCTTAATCTGCTCACAATTTGACTGTTTAGTTTTGAACTACATCACATGAGTATTAGATAGGTTTAAATTCAACCCATTTAGCCGAAACCAAGTTTCTAAGGTACTGAGGGTACTGACCACAGATCTGGGAATTTTTTCTGAATCCTGATCTTCAACTAAGACAGAAGTATCATCTGTGAACTGAACTGATGGGGAGCTGAAATTTAATGGTAAGTCATTAACACAGAAGAGAAAGAGGACTGGACCTAATATGGAGCCTTGTGGAACACCCTGAGATTTTTTTTTCCAGTCAGAATAATAATATGCACAATTTGAAGAGATGCCAACTTTTCGTTTTCTGTTGGATAAGTAGGATTTAAGCCATTGTAGGGCACTGCCGCTAATGCCGTACTTTCCAAGTTTGTAAACAATCAATGCATGGTTTACAGAATCAAATGTCTTTGAGAGGTCGCAGAAAATTCCTGCCACTTTATTTCTCTTGTATAATAATGCACTTATTTTCTCAATGAAACAGTTTACTGCATATATGGTGTTTTTCCCCAGCTGAAAACCAAACTGAATAACAGAATATTTTGCAATGAAGTTTTGGATTTGTGTAACAGCAAGTTTTTCAAATATTTTAAATACAACTGGGAGAATCAAGACAGGACGATAATTTCCCATGATCTCTCTTGATCCCTTCTTGAAGAGTGGTTTGACTTCAGCATATTTCAGTACCCCTGGGAAACAGTCCTCTTCAAAATATTAATTTATTATTTGGGCTAGTGGGTTTGCGATTCTATTGTGTACCACTTTAATAACTTTGATGGGTATTCCATCTCAACCTGCAGATTTTTTGTTTCTTAATGGTAGAATAGAATTTTCTACACCCTCTACAGAAACTTTTAAGAATTTTGTAAAGTTCTCAGAGTTTTCACCTAGGCCAAAGGGATTTACTTTGTTGTGATAATCTGTTATATCTACATCATACTTTGCTACATTTATAAAGAATTCATTAAAGTAGTCTGGTATTTGAGTTTGATTTACAATAGTATTTCCTTCAATGTCAATTTTTGAAACTTCTTGGTTACAGGCTTTAATACCTAACTCAGATTTAATGACTGATGACACAGCCTTTGTCTTATTTTTATGATATAAAATTAGCCTGTTATTTGCCAGTTGTTTTGCTGCCCTGACAACTCTTTTAAATATGGTTTTATAGAGTCTAACATATTTAATGAAATCAATGTCTTTATTATATTTTAGTTCTCTGTGCAGTTACCTTTTCCTTACACTGGAATTTTTTATGCCCTGGGTAACCCCCTTTACTTCACTCGTTGTTTTATTGTTGCAGAGTCTAGGTGGAAATGTTTCATTAAAGACACCAAGAAAACTATTTAGGAATTTCTCAAAGTTTTCATCAACTGAGTTACAATGATCAAAAGGCCATGTTTTCTCTTTTAGCTTCTCACTAAATGTCAGCAAGTTTTCTTTGCTAAAGTTCCTGCTCATAT
This sequence comes from Schistocerca cancellata, assembly GCF_023864275.1. Taxonomy (NCBI): domain Eukaryota; kingdom Metazoa; phylum Arthropoda; class Insecta; order Orthoptera; family Acrididae; genus Schistocerca; species Schistocerca cancellata. The sequence goes on along the minus strand of NC_064631.1, from coordinate 607,039,119 downwards.
GGGTTCTCATACATGAAACGTTCCTGTCTGTCTGTGGCAGTTCAATGAACAATGCACAATGATCTGAAATACCTAGATCTAAACAAAATTTATACACATATTCATATACATAATTATATGAACATAATAGAGGGAAACATTCCACGTGGGAAAAATATATCTAAAAACAAAGATGATGTGACTTACCAAACGAAAGTGCTGGCAGGTCGATAGACACACAAACAAACACAAACATACACACAAGATTCAAGCTTTCGCAACCAATGGTTGCTTCATCAGGAAAGAGGGAAGGAGAGGGAAAGACGAAAGGATGTGGGTTCTAAGGAAGAGGGTAAGGAGTCATTCCAATCCCGGGAGCAGAAAGACTTACCTTAGGGGGAAAAAAGGACAGATATACATGTCTGCTTGTGTCTGTGTATGTGCGGATGGATATGTGAGTGTGTGCAAGTGTATACCTGTCCGTTTTTCCCCCTAAGGTAAGTCTTTCTGCTCCCGGGATTGGAATGACTCCTTATCCTCTCCCTTAAAACCCACATCCTTTCGTCTTCCCCTCTCCTTCCCTCTTTCCTGACGAAGCAACCGTTGATTGCGAAAGCTTGAATCTTGTGTGTATGTTTGTGTTTGTTTGTGTGTATATCGACCTGCCAGCACTTTCGTTTGGTAAGTCAAATCATCTTTGTTTTTAGATACATATACATAATTAGTTAGAAAATTATCAATACATGTTGCTGATTGCCCACTGTCTCTGGCAGATTCAAAGAAATTCAATTTGAAACCATATTGCTTTACTAAGTCAGTGAATCTTGGAGCGTGGCATCTATTACAATTTTTTTCTTTTTTTCTCTACAAAGGTCTTCTAGCATAATTTCAAGCTTAGATAAGAATAATTCTGTTGCTGACGTCCCTGGAATTCTGTTTATTGAGATTATTATAACATTTGCTAGTGAGTCCGCTATTTCTACACAACAGCTCTCAAACACACATTCTCCATTTAACTAATTAAAACAGTTTCTGGTCTCATAATTTATATCACTATGTAGAAGTATACATAAGCCTCCACATGACTTGTTTCTTCTGCAGAAGCTACTCACTAATTTGAAGTTCCCTATTTTGTTTAGAATTTTAATTGTGTCCTCAGTAAACCAGTGCTCATTTAAACAACCAACTCTAATATTTGCACATTCTGGCACAATGATTTCCATTTCATCTATTTTGGAGCTTTTATTGTTTGAACCATCAGTGTTTAAACCATTTATATTCCAGTGGATAAGATACCTACTTTGGCTATTAGTTATGGGCTTCAGCACATTTATTGCCAGATAATGGTTTGGTTTTGTCTTTCTTAATGCTACACAAGATTTTTCACCCCCATCACTACTTTCAGTTTCCCTTATTTTTTATGACCTGGCAAGTATCTATGAACGTCTTACTGAATCTTTTTGTGTCCAACCTATTCAGATGTAGACTTTGACACTTTGCACTTAGAAATTTGTTGGGATCAATGAAAACAACTCGTAGTTTACTGCACTGTTCTTTAATATTGTCGTTTATTCTCTGCACATAGCTGTCATTCACTGATCTCCTGTACACAGTACCACTTATTATTATTCTGGAATTCAAGTAAAGTCTTCTGGCTGTTCGGATGAGGTTTCTTGTATGGTTTACAATTTCTTCCTTGCTGTTGTTTTGAAGTGAATTGTTCCCACATGGATAAAAACACCTTTTGGATTTTTGCTATGCTTATCTGCAGTGTTGAGTTTAAGACGTTGTTTAGGTGTGTATTTTATTGATGCATCCTGATTCCAGGTCAAAGGTTGATGTCGGAGTTTGGAATGACAATTTTTTTCAACAATGAGTTACCTATAATAAAGAATTCACTTTCTGTCTTATTATAATGCGTCTTTCTGCCTTTTTGTATGTTACGCTAGTCAACTTATATTAGTTCGGTTCTTCCATATCTTCAATTTGTTTTTCTTTTGTAATGGTTTGTCAGTTGTATCACTTGGCATATTTGCCAAAGTAGGTCCATCTAATACTGAAGTTTTTTCACATACACAACATTTTTCATGTTTCAATGCAATATTTTTTTGCCTTAGGAACGCCAGTTCCGATTTCAGACCATCAATGTCACTTTGGAGAAGAGGAATAATTTCATCCTTAGAACTTGGTGCAGATGTTAATTGCACATTTTCATCATCTATACAGTCAAGGCATGTCCAATGAATATCATCATTTATAAATTTCAGACACATGTTTGCGCACTTCTCGTGTAACCAAAAGTTGCACTAAATGCACTGAATTCCTTTGCCTACATGTTTTTTACACTTTCTGCACAAAGAACTATTTAATTTCAACTGATTTTGGAGCATCCTACCAATGCCATCTGGCTGGTCATTGTTCAAGAAGTTTCCAACCCTACATTTTTTTGTTGAAAGAAACAATGGCATTGGGGCATGCAGGCTCTAAGTGTATGTGGGAATACATAGTGCACATGCCTGATTTTTTTCTATGACTGCAGAAACAACCAGTTACTGCCTAGCTGTTGAAAGGTGAACACTTGTAAGTGGTAGGCCTAGTCACTGAATTTTGTGATGTAGGCAAAATGACAGAAAAAATGGAGCAACACAGTTGCATCAAATTTTGTACTAAACAGTGGGTACCATACACATAAAGTTGTGGTACAACCACTTCGTAGATCCAAAATGAGATTTTCACTTTGCAGCAGAGTGTGTGCTGATATGAAATGCCATGTCAGTTTAAAACTGTGTGCCGGGCTGAGACTCGAACTCGGGACCTTTGCCTTTCGTGGGTAAGTGCTTTACCAACTGAGCTACCCAAGCACGACTCACGCCCCCATCGTCACAGCTTTACTTCTGCCAGTACCTCGTCTCCTACCTTCCAAACCTTACAGAAGCTCTCCTGTGAACCTTGCAGAACTAGCACTCCTGAAAGAAAGGATATTGCGGAGAAATGGCTTAGTCACAGCCTGGGGGATGTTTCCAGAGTGAGATTTTCACTCTGCAGTGGAGTGTGCACTGATATGAAAGTTTGATATGAAGTTTCACTTCATAGATGTTTACTCATCTGTGAAGCGTGAAGCATGTTCAGATAGGTCATCGAGATCCACAAGTGTGGTGTTATTGATCATGAATCATGGACCTTGCCACTGGTGGGGTGCCTTGCATGCCTCAGCAGTACAGATAGCCATATCCCAGGTAAAACCACACTGGAGGGGTACCTGTTGAGAGGCCAGACAAATGTGTGTTTCCTGAAGAAGAGCAGCAGCCTTTTCAGTAGTTAGGCTAGAGGGGCAACAGTCTGGATGATTGACTGATCTGACCTTGTAACATCAACCAAAATAGCCTTGCTGTGCAGGTACTGCAAATGGCTGAAAACGAGGAGAAACAACAACTGTAATATTTCCCATGGACATGCAGCTCTATTGTATGGTTAAATGATGATGGCATCCTCTTGGGTAAAATAATCCCCCATTTGGATCTTCGAGCAGGGTATGTTGTTATCAGGAGAAACAGAACTGGCATTCTTCAAATGGGAGTGTTGAATGTTAGATTCCATAATGGGGCAGGTAGCTTAGAAAATCTAAAACAGGAAATGGATAGATTGAAGTTAGATATAGTGGGAATTAGAAAAGTTAGGTGGGAGGAGTAACAGGACATCTGGTCAGGTGAATACAGCATTATAAATACAAAGTCAAATAGGGGTAATGCAAGAGTGGGTTTAATAATGAAAAAGAAAATAGGAGTGCAGGTAAGCTACTAAGAACAGCATAGTGAACACATTATTATAGCCAAGATAGACACAAAGCCCACAGCTACCACAGGAGTTCAAATTTACGTGCCAACTAGCTTCACAGTTGATGAAGATATTGAAGGAATGTATCATGAGATAAAATAAATTATTCAGGTAGTTAAAAGATATTAAAATTTAGTTGTGAAAGGGGACTGGAATTCAATAGTAGGAATGGGAAGAGGAGGAAAAATAGTAGGTAAATATGGACTGAGGGAAAGGATTGTAAGAGGAAGCCACCTGGTAGAATTTTGCACAGAGCATAATTTAATCATTGCTAATACTTGGTTTAAGAATCATGAAAAAAGGTTGTATTCTTCGAAGAGACTCGGAGATACTGGAAAGTTTCAGATTGATTATATAATGGTCGGACACAGGTTTAGGAACCAGATTTTAGATTGTAAGCATAGGCTTCCACAGCCATTGTCACAGTCAATAAAATTCTTCTGGATTTGAGGCCGCATTGTCATCTGTAAAATTCCGATGTTTTGGTGACTGTTGCAAGACGCCTTCCTCAGGGTGTATTGCTAACTGCTGAATGAGCACTAGTTTGGATACTTATATTCTATGGAGGAGTACTCTCGTTGGATGTGAGGGTGAGGAGGAAAGGTATTAGGAGTTCATTTTATTGGTCTTTGCATTGCATGTTGTCATTGGCAGAAATGGGCTTTTTCCATTCGAGTTTTCTTTAC